>NC_133647.1:111300192-111557851 GCF_009905375.1 Apium graveolens
TTAGAAGAAAGCATTGTTCAGTTCATGAAGCTACCATGTTTCCGTTAGGTAACTTCTATATTGCAATATTTCTCACTTGCAGTTTCGCATTTCTGTTTGTACCTTAATTGGTACTTCTTGGAGCAGCCTGGAATGGAAGTCTCTCAGATTAAGTTTAACTTCTAGATTTTTTTTCCAATGCCATTTGTGCGCTAGCATTGAACTTCTCAATTTTCTTAGTGATTGGTCGAACCGAAGCAGTGACCATTCAAGTTGCTGGTGTTCTGAAAGATTGGATATTGATTGCTCTTTCAACTGTAATATTTCCGGAGTCTATTATTACTGGACTAAACATTACTGGCTATGCAATAGGTATATAACTTACGATCATTATACTTTTGGATAAACTTTGCTTGTATAAAGTTAATAACATGCAGTGTTTACTTTCCTTGATCATCAGATGTTGTCCAGCACTTAATGGAGCTCTTTTAGAAGATAATATGAAAGACGAGTACAGAATGACTCAGTGGCATCTGAGTTTTATCTGTAAATGTTAGGCAACTAATCGTTCATATATATCATGTCTTACTCTTATGGTCATTAGTGTTTAGGTGTATGTATAGTAAACCTGCTATGCAGGAGAGAGTTTAAGAGATATTACTACTGATTGAAGAAATTTTCAATATACTGGCTACCCGTTTACATGGTCTTACATAAATCTTGTTTATTTCTTTTTGTGTTAGCATTGTTTAGCACTTGACATGTATATAAGAAAAGCTGATGCCAAAAAAGATAATGTACATCACTTTAAGGTAAAACACTGATGTCAAAGAAATTCAGGTTCAAGTCTAAATGAAACATAGAAATCACTTTGTTTAAGATAAAACTGATGTCAAGTGACATTATAAGCATCACTTTTAACCAAACAAAACTGATGTCAAAAAACGTAATGTACATCAGTTTCAGACAAATAACTGATGTGAAAGACTAACATGTTCAAGTCTAAATGATACATAAACATCACTTCATTCTAGAAAAAAGTGATGTCTATACGCTAAATTAGACATCACCTTTCATTAAAGAAACAGATGTTTAATATGCCATTTTACATCACCTCTGTCAAAACTATCGATGTTTTTGTGATAAAAAACATAGCTCATTATGTGTTTAACATGTTTAATTAGGTGTAATTTAGTTATTAAATAATTTATTTATAGCATTTTATGTAAATAATCAACACATAAACATCTGTTTTTTAACTAAAATCGATGTCTAATCGAGTATAGACATCGGGTATCCACCGATGTCTAGAATAGACATCACCGACATCAACATCGGTTGTGAAACAGCATAGACATCGGTCAAAAAGCGATGTCTATGGACTTTTTTCTTGTAGTGATAGCACTTTGATTATCACAGTAAATAGGGATTTTATAAAATTATAACTCATAATCCAGTAACTGATTCTTCATCCAAATAATCCATGCACAACAGCTTCCTGCAGCAATATATTCTGCTTCTGCAGTTGATGTGGAAATTGACTTCTGTTTCTTGCTAAACCAAGAAACCAATTTGCCTCCAAGAAATTGGTAGCTTCCACTAGTGCTTTTCCTGTCTATTTTGCATACTGCAAAATCTGCATCTGAGTAACCTGTTAGCTTAAAATATGATTCCCTAGGATACCACAATCGTAAATCAGCTGTACCCTTGAGGTACTTGAAAATGCTTTTCACAGCTATTAAGTGAGGTTCTGTAACACCCCCAAATCCGGGGTCGGGGATCCGGGTTGTCACGAGTTCCATTTCCCTTAATAACACCCAATCTTAATAATTACTCAACTACTCTATACTGTGACCCCACAATAAACACACACACCACACGTTATAGTCTCAGAGATGAACATCCAAAAATAATCACAAGTCGTTTTATTCCACAATTATATGATAATACACCTTAAAAGGTTTTCTGAATAAATTTACATTTCTTTGCCATTATTACAATTCATAGATATACATAAATCTGGTACATCAAAAGTTGAAAGCCTAGCCTATTGGTAGCTCCTACCTCAGCTACAGCGACATCAACGCCTATAGGAAACTGCGGAATGTTTCCTATCCGCTCGCGAATTGGGAGCTTGGTCCTGTTCATCCTTTTTATCTATTGTTGTGTGATGAAAGAAGAAATCAAGGGTGAGCAGCAAGCCCACCAAAATAATATGTATAATGATTAATAGTATATGAGCCTTCTCTTAGTACTCATGAAAGTCTTGGTCAAAAGAAATGAACCAAGTTGATATCTTAATGCGATGAAGTCGCAAAATATTCAGTATATATATATACATATATACTTTTCAAAATATTAGAAGTCCTCTTCCATGCATAATATACACAAAGTCCCAGTGTATAACTGTATATAAAAAAAATATCGTTACAAGGTGATCTCATATATCTAACCTTGTCTCAACGTTTTTCTGAAAATCTTTGTCATTCATAAGACAATTATTAATTAGATATAAGTTTAAAAGATGAAGTTACAAGATACCCCAATATACTTATATCTTTCCCAAATACTACTTGAACTACCACCGTTCAAGTTATAATTAGCTTCAAAAGTTCATCACATAGATGAGACTATAAGACAAGATTTGAATAGATTAAATCTTTAAAATATTATCAAAATAAAATGAAGTTACGAGATACTTCATTTGATGTAAACATCATTTTGAAAACTTGACCCTGTCAACACTCAACAATCGCCCAACCGTAGCCTTTCTATCAAAGTGCTCTGGGTAGTGTTGCAGAAATTATCCAATTGGATGATGAACTCATTACGGGAGTTTGCCGCGCCAGGAAGACCACTTACAATGATCAGTTGTAGTAGTACAACCCCACCATTTTCTACATGTAGAGGAGAACCTGCTTGTCAACCGAACACTGAACTCCTAAGGAATGGACCGCCTTAGCGGAACTTCCAGGCCATTTGGGCCAATATAATAAGGCTGGGCCGGCGCTACTCGGCCACTTACGCCACTCCAAGTTCAGATGAAATCCATGACTCTGAAACGTAAAGCTCGTCCCCATTTTCCCCAAGTAGAAACTTGTTGATACGGCTCCACCAAGAAGTCGTATCTATTTGGAAAGGAGAACTCACCGATATTTCCCAGGCGATGCCTGTTAATGGATTAACTTGTTCCAAGAATTTTACTTCCCGAGTGTTGGGTAAGTAATCAATTCATTTATCAAAACAGCAACCTCGTTGCGAATATAAAATACACCACAGAGCCGGATCCCTCAGATTTTGAGCGAGTATTTAAATCCCCTTCGAAAGGAGGATCTTAAAAAATGAGTTTTGGGATCCGCTCTAACTTTTAAAAATCATTTTGAAGACTCGCAAAACATTTTTAAGAATGTTTGGAGTGAAGCTGATTTAATGAAGTAAATCAGTCCCCAGAATATTTAGAAAATGTCTGAATATTATTATTTAAATAATATTCCCATAAAGAATAATCTTTATAAAATAATTGAAGTAGAAGTATTAAAACTTATACTTGAAATAAATATCAAATAATCAAAGATATACTTATACGAAAGTAATATCTTTATTTGAATAATCAAAAATAATTTTGATTATTGACACCTTATTCTTTAATAAAATAAAGAATATATTTCAGCAAATAATCGGAGTCATAGATCCTCAAATGAATATTCAAATAATATTCAATAAATAATGTAAAGGAGTCATAAGTCCTCGAATGAATATTCAAGGTAATATTCATTAATAAAATAAAGTTATAGAATAAACATTATTCGATTAATAGTTCTGAAAACTATAACCATATATATATATATAAAATCTACTCGGGATCCTCGACTCCCGGTTTTAAAAAATGTTTTCACCTTTGGGTCCCTATACTAAGGGTATATGCAAATTACCGCTATTCTCTAGCATAGGTATTATTAACTGAACCAACAGATATATATGGCAAGAATACGAAACAGGCATGCATATATATACCATATCAGCATGCTTCAAAATATCGCAAAATTTGCTAATCAACCAACATGCATCTATCACAAGATAATGCATATACATATATACATCACAACAACAGTATAACGGGTAGAAAACTTGCCTGAGCGACTTGGGGTGATAAAAGGCTCGGGACGAGTCTGGTAACCTATAAACAACAAGTAAGTTGGAATTAAACCAAAGTCACTTGTAAATCTATACTTTAACTAACTTAGACTCTAACGCTTGTTTTGCGCTTACTGATTTGCTTAAGTCATCCGGGTACCCTCGGCTCCACCATTTTTAATAATTTAACCTTTACGAGTTTTAAGGCGATTCCTTCGCGAGTGTCTTACTAACTGCCTAGTACACTTACCATAAATGTTTCATACAATAATTAACCCTTTTTGGTCTTTAACCTATGTTTCAAAGTAAGGCGAGGGGAAAAGTTTCGTTTACTTGAAACGGTCGTTTCTCCTAAACCGTGCATCGGAATCGAACGAACTACATATCAAAACGAAGCTCGTAACATGAGCTATCTAGACATGGCAATGGTCATAATCTAGCAGGGGGTTCTCGGGTCCTAATGTTATGCACAAAAACAGTCTAAAGAAAATCGGACGTTACGACGGCTATGTTTACGCGATTTCCAATATTTTAAACCATTCAAAACCCTCCCAATTCAACCTCAAATCCAACATACAACCAACATCCATCCTTATCACATCATGACAACCCCAACCAATTCAATTTTAACATTCATACTTATGCCTAAGCTTAACTTTAACCATTCTTAAGTTCTTTTAATCAAAACAACAACATTTACCATTCCAATTCAATATCATTTCAAATCCCAAACTCTAAATCACAACATCAAGCTACAATATCATCCTACTAATCAAAATCATCTTATAATACATAGGAATCTAGGGTTTGGAGATGGTATACCTTCCTTGAAGTGGTGGGAGGAGCTTGGAAGCCTTAAGAAGCTTTGAGAAGTCTTAGGAATGCTTGGATCTTCAAGGAAAACAAGAAAAACTTCAAGTTAAAAACTTGAAAACACTATTCATAGTCTTCTTCTTTGATTAAATGAAGAAGATGGAGAAGGAATTGATGGCTTAAACTCATGATATAGCCCTAACTAAGCATGAAGATGATTAGGGAATTAACTCACCAATTTAGGAAGCTTGGATCTTTGATTTTGAATTTCTTGCTCTTTTGAATAGTAAAAAGCCGAGAGCTTCTTCAAGAACAAGCCTTGGTTCTTTTTGATTTTGATGAAAATGATTTTACTTGGCTTGGTTGCTTTGTTTTTGTGTTTGATTTAGTCAATTACCTTGTTGCCCTCGAATTTGTGTGGTTCTCATTCAACCACACCTCCTTCCTTCCCATGTCATGCTTGTGTCATCCTCATGATGTCATCCTCCCCTCCTTGTCCCCTTCTCATTGGTTGGGTGACATCATCCTCTCTAATCCCTTTGATTAACTTCCTAATTGTTTGCCTAATGACCGCTGATCTGTTATACGGTTTGCTTAACTTTCATTTTCGTTTATCGTTTGAGGGATCATACCCGGGATCTTATTACTTAGGTTCCCTTAACCTTTCTCAATATATTGTATTCCTTTTATGATCCACTCTTATAACCCTTTAATTTAAATCCTTTTTATCATGTTACCTTATACTCAATTCTTTCCGTATCTATTGGATTTCTGGGAAAAATCAAAGTGTTCGGATTTGGATTCTGACGATCTTTACATACACTTATATCCCATATAAAGTACTAATAAAATCTCAGAATATCCATATCAGAACCCCTACATAGTGTGGCATGAAAAGTTTTCTCATTCATCAAAAATACTATTCATAAGGGTTTCAAAATTTCCCAAAAATTGGGGTTATTACAGTCTCCCCTCCTTAAAAGGATTCCGTCCCGGAATTAGATAGAAAATGAATACGGATACTCTCTTAGCATTGCACTTTCTAACTCTCAAGTAATTTTCCCACCTTGTGGTTCTACCACCAAACTCTGCCTAGTTTGATAATCCTTCTCCGAAGCACTTGTTCCTTTTCACTCTATAACCCTTCCTGGTTGCTCCATATAGGTTACGTCTGGTTGCATGTCTATGCGCTCATATGCCCCTATTTATCTGGCATCTGAATTACACTTCCTTAACATTGATAAGTGAAACACATTACGACTTGCTACACGTTCGGGGGGTAAGGCTAGCTCATATGCTAACCTCCCAATACTTCTTAACATATCCAAGGGTTCGACACCTTGTGGACTGAGCTTTCCTTTCTTTCCGAATCTCATCAATCCTTTCTGAGGGAATACCTATAACAGCACTAGGTCCCCTACTTCCCATTCCTTGTCCTTTCGTGTCAAATCAACATACTTTTTATGTCCATCTTGGGCTACTACCAGCCATCCTCTGATTAGATCTATTATATCCTTGGTCCTTTGGACCACTACTGGTCTGAGCATCTTGCGCTCTACAACTTCATCCTAACATAAGGGAGATCGACATTGTCTTCCCTCAAGGATCTCATAAGGCGACATCTCGATAATGACATATGATCTATTATCGTAAGATAACTTAATCCGCGTTAAGTGATCATTCCAAATTCTTTCAAGTCTATTACACAGACTCTCATCATAGCTTCTAATCATTATAGCTTTTGCTTCTCAATACCCATTCTTTTCCAGTTCGTAATCGCTATCACCTTCCGTGCCTAATATTATACTGGTTATACTTTTGCTCGTTAGCGTTCTATAACCTTTTAATAACCACGTCAACCTTAGTATCACGAATGTGTCCCCATTCCGCATACTACCACCACTTTATTACTCCTTTTTCAGTTGTTTCTATTTTCCAAAATTTGATCAATCAAATAGAAGTAAAGGAATTTGTTGAGAGATCACTATGATCATGAACACTTGTTATATCACATAGTTAGTACAGAAGGTGGCCAGCCTTTAGTACTTGACAAGCAATTAAACAATAGCTGGTATCCTACTAGGCTTCTATCACACAGATAGATAGTCATTCGTCAATACCTCCCCTTTCTGGAAGGGTTGTTCTTCTCAGCTTACATGAAATGAAAAGAAGAGAAAAGAACGAATTGAAGAGAATTGTATATATGAAAAAAAAAATATATTGCCACAAAATATCTGGCTTGGAACCTACCTCTGAACTATAGAGGTTTGTCATAGGAGAACAAATCATATACGTATATAAATCAACATTAAGCATTATAGCCTCGTATTTCCCATGCCTAAATATTTTTGCTATCCCGTCCATCATTCTATAGACCCACACTCTTCCTCGAGCTTATACACAATCACCTTTGAAACTCCCTCGACATTGAAAATCGAATCTGGGATCTCATTCTATACATCATCGTTACTAGAATTCTATGCTTGCACCGCAACCTTCCTCGTATAATAATACGACTCTCTATAGATAAGAAAGAATAATTATTCACTAGGTAGATACTCTACTTAATTAGTCTATCAATGATAACTTATACACTACCACGACCCGATTAGTGGTACTCAATCTCAACACCCATTCCAATACAACTCTCACGGTTGTATTCAGCTCAATACTCGCAGAATCATTGCTGCCTTACTATGGTCCACCACTGACCTACTGTAGTCATTCATTTTCCTTGAAGTCTTAATAGCTAACCATACGGAGTCCATACATATCGTATCGAATTCTTCTAAGGAGGTAACATAATCACCATTCATGATTCATGAAGAACACTCCTGATCCTGACATACATACATGACATGAAGCAAATAAAATTGCAGAAGAGTTTCCATCAAAGCAACGATAGCAGGTTAATACCATTCGTAATCATATGCCTTCAATAGAAGACTTAACTCAAAGGTTTGTTTAGTCCTTTTTGAAACATGCTCCTGGCTTATCTCAAGATAGGATCTTCTGAGATAGATAGCCCGCTCATGGCGATTACGCGAATTAAACCTTTACCAACTACTATTACGGTCGGGTATTGCACAGTCATCAGAAGGAATGTCAATCTTCCAAACCATAATACAACCTTCACAGTTTTAACCGTCATCACTGTATTCCTCTCGCACGAGCGCCTATAATTATCCTCTTACCTTTAAAGTGTCGGCCACCTCTTTGGCCTTTCCTGATAGTACAATTTCCTTACAGTCAATGTCATTTTAACCACCTCCAAATAATTTTCTACCTCATTTCAATCACAGCTTATGTAAAGATGTTTTCCTTAAAATCTGATGAGTAAAAAAAAAATCACCATTTTTCCATAAGTTATTGCCTCAGTCTTTAGTGGTTAATCACTGTCATGACTGACGCTCAATCATAATTAGAACATCTTTTATCTTAAGTCCTAATTGCCCTGAACAATTTCGACCATTACTGGTTCGATCCATACTTTCTCGTGGTTTAGCACGTGCCTCACTTGGCAACATTATAATTACGTCATATTTCCTTTATCAACATTTCTATTCTTGAGAATTTTGAATATTACCTTTCTCCTTGTAAAACCTCTAAGGTTATCCTTCAATCGTTCCTCCTGTATTCCCTAGATACAGGGCATATCACAATACCATTTACTAATACTAGAACCATTGTCTATATTCTTCTGAAAAATTTCTCCACTGATTCTTAAAGGTTGTTGTTACCTTAACCCTTTCCCAATCATACTGTCAAAACTCATACTGTCCCTATTAAGGGTGACATGCCAACCTTTATGCAGTCCCCTAGGATTCATTTTAAGTTACCAATGTTCTATCCTTAATTCCACCTTTAAAAGGTACCTGCATCCTTCCATGGATAAATCAAGTCATATATCCTTGATAGATTATCTTATTCATCATTCCCACCTCGATAGTCTATACCTAACTTCATAATAACATCCTTATTCAAATTGAGGTCAATCCATATGGCCTCCAAAAGATAACAATGGTCATCTGCTTTTCTTTCCTAATTTGGTAATGATAACATGGATGTTCTGGAAGATATTGGTCATGTTCAACGTGAACTTCTTCTTAATAATTCCTTATTTACTTTTGTTGTTTATCTCAACAGTCACCTCAATGTTGGGATACCTCCCATACCTGGTGTTTCCCTTTTTGGGTAACAAGCCACCGGTCTTACACTTCACATTCTTGAAGGTCACTTCCTTCATCCAAATTTTCCTAATTTCTTACTTCCTTGTCTCCTCAGTCTATCCGCGTCTCATTATTTATCCTTCGAACTATCTCAAGGTTTCCTCGAATCCTCCCAACTTAAAGGGGGTACAATATATGTATCTCTTATGCCTTCAACCATCAATTTTAACTCATGGTGGATCATCATCATCCTGACGATTACATACTTTTCTATTTCTATTGCTATGAGTCTTTAGGGTTTCCTCATACCCAACTCCCTTATTATTCCTCAAACTCTATTGCCTTTATATTCCTTTCCACTTCAGTTTCTTTTTATTTTCCTTTCTCTTATCGTTATTTCACAAACCAATCACAATATAAGCATTGATTTCAAACATCCCGTCATTCTGGATTCGTGTCCTCAGAACGAATCTTGACAACTTTTACAACTTAGATTCATAATTTATCATACTTGTCTGCCTTTGTTCTGGCTCTAAAGCTTTTACACTATCTCCTTATCTTTGGGAATTACTTTCCCGAAAACAATTGACTGGACTTAAATCAGTTTATTATAATCTCTTGCTCCATGCCTTCCTTGGTCTTTCACCAGCGGGTGGTCTCTTTCTTAGGAGGGTAAGTGACAAAACAGTCTTTTGTGGTTCGTCAATCATTTAGAATCTCAAATGATTCCTCTATTTCCTATAGCCAGGCTCTTGCCTCGACTAGGTCAACCTGTTCCTTGGAACTCTGAGAGCTTAGAGACTTACAGGTCCTGAAAGAATTTCCTATCGTATTGTTTCCTCAAGGTGGTGGTTGGGGATAATAGTCTAAGTTCTGTCTAGACAGGTCCATGAATTGCCGTATAGGAGTACCGTCTCGGGTCTCCTTTCCTTACTCGACTTTCTGTTTCCTTAGTATGAAATGTTTCATCCTACTCCCCATAATTGGGGTCATCTTTTAATTTAAAATCCTCATTTTCCACTCCATTATGTCATGGGTTCCTTCTATCTTGATGGCGACCTCCCTGACTATCACGTTCAGGGTTTGCTCTAGATCTTATTCCTCAAACTATGGCTCTCATCTAAGTTCTCATCCTTACGCTCTTGAACTTTTGGAACCCAAATTCTATAGGAATATCTCATTATTCCCTTATCATCTTTCTCGATATTAATCTCATATTTATTTGTTGGCTCTCTGCCTTCATTCATCACCTTTTTCTGGCATAATATGCTCTTTTCCAATAATTCAGTCTCTATTGCAATCTCAAACAGCTTTTCGGTACCGGCTCCGGTTACCTTCACTTCTATTTCCATTTTCTCAAAAACTCTTATAAACTCTCTCAAAGACATTATCATCTAGAGTCTCTCCTTTTTACTAAGGGCATCAGCCACCACATTGGCTTTCCTCGAATGATAAAGAATCTCATAATCGTAATCCTTGATTAGCTCTAACCACCTCATTTGGCGCATGTTGAGCTCTTTCTGCGTGAAAATGTACTAGAGCACTTATGGCTTAGGTAAATCTCGCACTTCTCTCCATACAAGTAGTGCCTCCAATCTTTAGGGCAAAACTATTGCCACGAGCCCAAGCTCATGGGTGGGGATATCAAATTTTAAATTCCCTTAATTGTCTTGACGTAGACGCGATTATCTTGCTGTGCTATATAAGAAGCACCCTAATTCATTATGCGAAGCGTCACTTACAAATCACAAAATCTCCTTTTTCCATCCGGCAACGCCAGCATAGGGGCCATCACCAACCTCTGCTTCAGTTCTTGAAAGCTGTTCTCGCATTTCTCTGTCCATTCGAACTTCTCAGTCTTACGAGTAAGCCGCGTTAAAGGGGCTACTATCTTTACAACTTGAACGAACCTCCGGTAGTGACCGGCCAATCCTACCTCTGGTAGTCGACCTAACCATGGTCATCAATTCATCAGTGGTCCTTTATCCAATCTTGTCAGGATCCTCCATGGGATCCTCCTCAACAACTATCCCTTCTAGGACAACATCCTCAACCGCTACATCCTCAATATCAACATCATCCAGTCCTGCATTAGGACACTCTATCGGATCCACAATCCGATCTCCAATTAGTAATAAAACATCATCGCGTTGTTGCTCCTCAACCTCAGGGTTCGGAGTCCCGCTACCATATACGATAACGAACTACGCTCCTATTACGATATTTATAAGGGTTCCCATAAGGGTTTTAACTGTCAGTACTACGTTAGGTAGCCCGACTATGAACTTGGCAAGAGTTCTTATTATCTTTGTGAACTTATTATCTTAACGTCCCATCATCTCTGAGGTTTATAACGCTTAGCTCTGATACCACTTCTGTCACACCCCCAAATCCGGGGTCGGGGATCCGGGTTGTCACGAGTTCCATTTCCCTTAATAACACCCAATCTTAATAATTACTCAACTACTCTGTACTGTGACCCCACAATAAACACACACACCACACGTTATAGTCTCAGAGATGAACATCCAAAAATAATCACAAGTCGTTTTATTCCACAATTATATGACAATACACCTTAAAAGGTTTTCTGAATAAATTTACATTTCTTTGCCATTATTACAATTCATAGATATACATAAATCTGGTACATCAAAAGTTGAAAGCCTAGCCTATTGGTAGCTCCTACCTCAGCTACAGCGACATCAACGCCTATAGGAAACTGCAGAATGTTTCCTATCCGCTCGCGAATTGGGAGCTTGGTCATGTTCATCCTTTCTATCTGTTGTTGTGTGATGAAAGAAGAAAGCAAGGGTGAACAGCAAGCCCACCAAAATAATATGTATAATGATTAATAGTATATGAGCCTTCTCTTAGTACTCATGAAAGTCTTGGTCAAAAGAAATGAACCAAGTTGATATCTTAATGCGATGAAGTCGCAAAATATTCAGTATATATATATATATATACTTTTCAAAATTTTGGAAGTCCTCTTCCATGCATAATATACACAAAGTCCCAGTGTATAACTGTATATAAAAAAAATATCGTTACAAGGTGATCTCATATATCTAACCTTGTCTCAACGTTTTTCTGAAAATCTTTGTCATTCATAAGACAATTATTAATTAGATATAAGTTTAAAAGATGAAGTTACAAGATACCCCAATATACTTATATCTTTCCCAAATACTACTTGAACTACCACCGTTCAAGTTATAATTAGCTTCAAAAGTTCATCACATAGATGAGACTATAAGACAAGATTTGAATAGATTAAATCTTTAAAATATTATCAAAATAAAATGAAGTTACGAGATACTTCATTTGATGTAAACATCATTTTGAAAACTTGACCCTGCCAACACTCAACAATCGCCCAACCGTAGCCTTTCTATCGAAGTGCTCTGGGTAGTGTTGCAGAAATTATCCAATTGGATGATGAACTCATTACGGGAGTTTTCCGCGCCAGGAAGACCATTTACGATGATCAGTCGTAGTAGTACAACCCCACCATTTTCTACATGTAGAGGAGAACCTGTCGGATTTACTTGTCAACCGAACACTGAACTCCTAAGGAATGGACCGCCTTAGCGGAACTTCTAGGCCATTTGGGCCAATATAATAAGGCTGGGCCGGCGCTACTCGGCCACTTACGCCACTCCTAGTTCAGATGAAATCCATGACTCTGAAACGTAAAGCTCGTCCCCACTTTCCCCAAGTAGAAACTTGTTGATACGGCTCCACCAAGAAGTCGTATCTATTTAGAAAGGAGAACTCACCGATATTTCCCAGGCGATGTCTGTTAATGGATTAACTTGTTCCAAGAATTTTACTTCCCGAGTGTTGGGTAAGTAATCAATTCATTTATCAAAACAGCAACCTCGTTGCGAATATAAAACACACCACAGAGCCGGATCCCTCAGGTTTTGAGCGAGTATTTAAATCCCCTTCGAAAGGAGGATCTTAAAAAATGAGTTTTGGGATCCGCTCTAACTTTTAAAAATCATTTTGAAGACTCGCAAAACATTTTTAAGAATGTTTGGAGTGAAGCTGATTTAATGAAGTAAATCAGTCCCCAAAATATTTAGAAAATGTCTGAATATTATTATTTAAATAATATTCCCATAAAGAATAATCTTTATAAAATAATTGAAGTAGAAGTATTAAAACTTATACTTGAAATGAATAGCAAATAATCAAAGATATACTTATACGAAAGTAATATCTTTATTTGAATAATCAAAAATAAGTTTGATTATCGACACCTTATTCTTTAATAAAATAAAGAATATATTTCAGCAAATAATCAGAGTCATAGATCCTCAAATGAATATTCAAATAATATTCAATAAATAAAATAAGCTGAGTCATAATACCTCGAGTGAATATTATAAATAATATTCATTAAATAAAATAAAGGAGTCATACATCCTCAAATGAATATCCAAGTAATATCCAATAAATAATGTAAAGGAGTCATAAGTCCTCGGATGAATATTCAAGGTAATATTCATTAATTAAATAAAGTTATAGAATAAACATTATTCGATTAATAGTTCTGAAAACTATAACCATATATATATATATATAAAATCTACTCGGGATCCTCGACGCCCGGTTTTAGAAAATGTTTTCACCTTTGGGTCCCTATACTAAGGGTATATGCAAATTACCGCTATTCTCTAGCATAGGTATTATTAACTGAACCAACAGATATATATGGCAAGAATACGAAACAGGCATGCATATATATACCATATCAGCATGCTTCAATATATCGCAAAATTTGCTAATCAACCAACATGCATCTATCACAAGATAATGCATATACATATATACATCACAACAACAGTATAACGGGTAGAAAACTTGCCTGAGCGACTTGGGGTGATAAAAGGCTCGGGACGAGTCTGGTAACCTATAAACAACAAGTAAGTTGGAATTAAACCTAAGTCACTTGTAAATCTATACTTTAACTAACTTAGACTCTAACGCTTGTTTTGCGCTTACTGATTTGCTTAAGTCACCCGGGTACACTCGGCTCCACCATTTTTAATAATTTAACCTTTACGAGTTTTAAGGCGATTCCTTCGCGAGTGTCTTACTAACTGCCTAGCACACTTACCATAAATGTTTCATACAATAATTAACCCTTTTTGGTCTTTAACCTATGTTTCAAAGTAAGGCGAGGGGAAAAGTTTCGTTCACGAAACGCCGTTACTTGAAACGGTCATTTCTCCTAAACCGTGCATCGGAATCGAACGAACTACATATCAAACGAATCTCGTAACATGAGCTATCTAGACATGGCAATGGTCATAATCTAGCAGGGGGTTCTCGGGTCCTAATGTTATGCACAAAAACAGTCTAAAGAAAATCGGACGTTACGACGACTATGTTTAGGCGATTTCCAATATTTTAAACCATTCAAAACCCTCCCAATTTAACCTCAAATCCAACATACAACCAACATCCATCCTTATCACATCATGACAAGCCCAACCAATTCAATTTTAACATTCATACTTATGCCTAAGCTTAACTTTAACCATTCTTAAGTTCTTTTAATGAAAATAACAACATTTACCATTCTAATTCAATACCATTTCAAATCCCAAACTCTAAATCACAACATCAAGCTACAATATCATCCTACTAATCAAAATCATCTTATAATACATAGGAATCTAGGGTTTGGAGATGGTATACCTTCCTTGAAGTGGTGGGAGGAGCTAGGAAGCCTTAAGAAGCTTTGAGAAGTCTTAGGAATGCTTGGATCTTCAAGGAAAACAAGAAAAACTTCAATTTAAAAACTTGAAAACACTATTCATAGTCTTCTTCTTTGATAAAATGAAGAAGATGGAGAAGGAATTGATGGCTTAAACTCATGATATAGCCCTAACTAAGCATGAAGATGATTAGGGAATTAACTCACCAATTTAGGAAGCTTGGATCTTTGATTTTGAATTTCTTGCTCTTTTGAATAGTAAAAAGCCGAGAGCTTCTTCAAGAACAAGCCTTGGTTCTTTTTGATTTTGATGAAAATGATTTTACTTGGCTTGGTTGCTTTGTTTTTGTGTTTGATTTAGTCAATTACCTTGTTGCCCATGAATTTGTGTGGTTCTCATTCAAACACACCTCCTTCCTTCCCATGTCATGATTGTGTCATCCTCATGATGTCATCCTCCCCTCCTTGTCCCCTTCTCATTGGTTGGGTGACATCATCCTCTCTAATCCCTTTGATTAACTTCCTAATTGTTTGCCTAATGACCGCTGATCTGTTATACGGTTCGCTTAACTTTCGTTTTCATTTATCGTTTGAGGGATCATACCCGGGATCTTATTACTTAGGTTCCCTTAACCTTTCTCAATATATTGTATTCCTTTTATGATCCTCTCTTATAATCCTTTAATTTAAATCCTTTTTATCCTGTTACCTTATACTCAATTCTTTCTGTATCTATTGGATTTCCGGGAAAAATCAAAGTGTTCGGATTTGGATTCTGACGATCTTTACATACACTTATATCCCATATAAAGTACTAATAAAATCTCAGAATATCCATATCAGAACCCCTACATAGTGTGGCATGAAAAGTTTTCTCATTCAGCAAAAACACTATTCATAAGGGTTTCAAAATTTCCCAAAAATTGGGGTTATTACAGGTTCTCTTAGATCAGCCTGAAATCTTGCACAAAGATAGGTAGCATGCATGATATCAGGTCTACTTGCAGTTAAATAGAGTAAAGAGCCAATCATTCCTCTGTAGTTAGTAATATCTACTGATTTACCAGTATCCTTATCTAACTTGGTTGTAGTGGCCATGGGAGTGGATGCTGTTGAACTATCTTGCATTCCAAACTTCTTCAGTAAATTTCTGGTGTACTTGGATTGACAGATAAAAGTGCCTTCTTCATTTTGCTTGACTTGAAGGCCCGAAAAATAGCTGAGTTCTCCTATCATACTCATTTGATATCTTGACTGCATTAGCTTTGCAAACCTCTCACGGAGTTTGGCATTTGTAGAACCAAATATGATATCATCAACATATATCTGTACCAAAAGTAAGTCATTTCCATGGTTGAGGTAGAATAAAGTCTTGTTGATTGTGCCTCTGTGAAATCCACTTTCCAGAAGGAATTGATCTAAAGTCTCATACCATGCTCTTGAAAGGAATATGTCCTAAGTCCAATTATGTATTAGGATTTAGGAATAACTTTTATGTAATCTGTTTTGATTTCATTGATATTAATAAAGACTTGTTTTGTTTTTATTACGGGCTTTATCTATTTAAGTGTTTAAATAAGATATACCATAGTTTAGAGTAAAGCTTTTTATGGATTATGATGAGATCATAATAGTGAGACCTAAAAAGATGATAACTCTAAATTTAAATAGTTCCTGGTCATAGGATTACTAACTGGTAATTAATAATCCGCAAAGATCGGTACATACTATGCTTGCATCATTATGAAGGATGTCTGTTCTCATAGACATTTGTGTGGTGACACTATAGCTAGTATGTAGGTGCTTATTATGGAATAAGTTCACTGAACATGACTCGCCCAGCTGAACAACTGATAGAGTTCACTCACGTGTCAGCAGTTGTTCGCTTAGTGATAGTTGTACAAGTATCCTTAGACTTGAGGTCATCATAGTCATCTTGTGTACACTGAACTATGCTTTGGTTTAGTTCTTAGTCTTCAGGGACAATTATTAGGGCTCTTCTGGGTATAGGAATTTGTACACGAAGATAGTGTATGATCAATAAAGGATCTACCCCTTCCAGTGAAGGAAGCGAATGTTCAAGGCTGATCCACTTATGCTAGTTCAGGAATCTCTGGCCAGAGTAAATGAAATTAGAAAGGAGTTTCTAATTTGCATAGAACTACGCATAATAGATGGTAAGCAAGTGATTGAATTAGATAGGCTTGACACGAGATCCATGCCTTGTATTTAATCAGGACATTATAGGGTAGAAGGAGTTTATTGTACGGTAACTATTCACTGACAGGTTCTTGGTATTCTAAGCAGTGAATTCATATTATCCGGATAGTCGCGATATGTTGAGAAGCATCACTCACGATGTAGAATAAATGTGATTAATTAATTAATCATATTTAATAAATTAGAGAATTTATATAAATAATGATAAAATAGTTTTATTATTATTTATTTCTACTACCGGCTTAATATTGAAACTACAGGGTCACACCATAAAAAGAGAATGATTTTATGGTGGAGGAATTAATTAATAATGACTAATAATTATTTATTTGTGAAATAAATAATTTATTGGCAAATTTAATAATTGATTAAATGAGATTTAATTGATTATAAATTAATTAAGAAAAGTTCTTAATATTATTAATTAAGGATTTAATTTTTGGAAATTAAACCAAGAGAGAGAATTAATTCTAAAGTGTTTAGAAAAAGGATTAATAATTAAAAGGTGTTTTAATTATTAATGAGAATAATAAATGGGATAATAATAATATTATTTATGGGAAAATTTCAGCTGAAAATTTTGCCTATAAATACACTATTATAGACACTATTTTATTCTAACCCCAGAAACCCAAAAGTTTCAGAAAACCAAATTCTCTCCACCTCCTCCTCCTCCTAAAAGTCGTTTTCTTGGTGGATACCGGTGGAGTGCTTCACACTTGAGGAGCAACTGCTAAGGATCTCTGATCGTTGTCTCCGAATTAATTTTAAAAGGTTAGATTCGATCCCTTGAATTTTTATTCACGATTTATATGCTTTTATTTGGATTTTGTATGTGGAAAAGTGTTTTACCATGCCCCCGCTGCGTTTAAAAATCCAACAATGGTATCAGAGCATAGGTTGTATGTATATAGATCTGTGGTAAAAATTTCAGAATTTTATGTGCTTGTATGAATTAATTATAATTTTTACAAGTTATATCATGGATTAATTTTGTCTGATGAGAAATCATTTCTCAGAATAATTTTGAATGTTGATCTGGGTTCTACAAGTGTTGTAGATCGTCTGGGTATTTTTTTCATAATTTTAGGATGTATAGATTTTTTATTATGAATTTTTGAAGTTCTAGCAATTAAATTCGTAATTAAATAAAGATATATATATATATATATATAAATTGATTGTATGTAAGTATATATCTGCTGCTGTTTTGTCTGCTGTGGTGTGAGACACGGAAAAGAAGAAGACAGAAACGGAAGGTCTGACAAGGTCTGGCGGCACGGAAATCCATGGCGGCGGCGGCTGCTGAAAATAAATAAAAAAAATATAGGGGTGTAACGCATTCCGGGAATGCGTTACACACCTGTGGCGCATTCACGGAATGCGTTACACCCTTTAATGGCTTAAAAGGGGTGTAACGCATCACCGGAATGCGTTACAGGGCTTGTAACGCGTTCCTGTAATGCGTTATAGCCCTTCTGTTGATTTTAAAATTGGTTTTCTGGGAGTTTCGTAACTCCGTTTTAGGCGTGCAATATACCGTTGGATTCGTTTTTTCGAGACGGATCTAATGGAGTGATCAATTTTAGTTTATATAAAAGTTTTGAACTGTTTATATTTCCATGAAGTGTTTTAAAGTTGTTTTTGACTGTTTTAGTTGCTTTTAAATGCTTCATGTGATACATAGAGATGTATAATACTTAGTTCTATGTGCTAGATGATGTAACATGCCTACCTTGATGTTTATTCATGTTGATATATGTGATATATGCTTAGTTTATCATGCGATGATAGATTTAGGTGAACTTGAATGAACATAAGGCGTTTGTTAGACAACCTAGTATAGTTAAATTGTTTCATAACCTTAATAATAATATTATGAATACAATCATGAAATTCTTGTGTTTGTGAAACACGTAATTGAATATGAATTTTCGATATGAGAGAAAAGATGATTCTGTCAATAACAGATTTCTATCTGTAAGAAAGGGTTATTAAGTGACGCCTCTTGACAATGCTCCACCCGATCTGGGAATCGTCTGATTATTGATTATTGATTTGAAATATTTAATTTAAAAGGAAGAATCTCTTTATAATATGATTATGATTGTAACGTAATATAATCCCTCTAAAATTAAATAATATCAAGTAGTAATTGGCCAATGATACAACGGGCTTGTGTCGGTCATAGCCTTCCAACATGATAGAAAAGTAGTTCTTATTTTTGAATCATTGTCGGTTCATGCTACAGCCGAGGGCTTTGATTTCGAAATAAGAAATACTTGTCTATTACATAGAGATGTGTACATTGAATAAGAATCTAAAGGTCGGTACGTGCTACAGCCGTGGGCCTTTGGGGACTGATTCAACTGTACGGAATGTTGGGTTAGACTTGACTTAGAATATTGAGTTTGTCGTGCTACAGTCGAGACTCAATTATTCAAGAGGCTAAAGTTTGATTAGGGAATAACATGAGATGTAATTGACAAGAGTTGTCTGCCTATTGAACATTACATGGCGGTTCGTGCTACAACCGGGGTCGTGTAATGGAATGTAAGATCCCTAATCCTACTAGCATTATGAATGCTTAATTTTTCACGTAGGGGGTTGAATAAATTAGGAAAACTAGTGGGAGCCACTTAGGAATAAAGACCCGATTCATATAGTGTTTTGAAATGAAATCAAATATTTTCTAAGTGTTGTTATGTGTTTATCATTTACAGATTTACTTTGTACGTTATATCTTCTGCACTATCACTTAGGAGCATACTGGATGCTCACAAATTGACTGGTCCTAATTATGCTGACTGGCTTCGAAACTTGAGAATTGTTCTCAGGATTGAGAAGCTGGAATACGTGATTGACTCACCTAAGCCTACTGAACCTGCTAGTGATGCACATAATGATGAACACGTTGTGTATCGTAAGTGGATAGATGATGCAAATGTTGCTCAATGCATCATGCTAGCTTCCATGAACATTGAGCTACAGAAGCAACATGAGCATATGGATGCTCACACTATCCTAATGCATCTACAAAAGTTGTATGATGTGGCGGGGAGGACAGCTCGATATGAGATATCGAAGGAGTTGTTCGGTTGTAGGATGTCTGAGGGATCATCTGTGAATGACCATGTACTTAAGATGATCAATTTGATTGAACGTCTTGGACAACTTGGTTCTGCCATGGATGGGGAGCTGAGCCAAGACTTGGTCTTGCAATCGCTTCCGAGTTCGTTCTCGCAGTTTGTTGTGAACTTTCACATGAATAAGTTGGATGTCAGCCTGCCTGAACTCCACAACATGTTGAAGACTGCGGAATCGAATTTTCCCCCTAAGAAGAGTTCTGTTCTTCTAATTGGTGAAGGTTCCAATCCTAGGAAAAGGAAGAGGAACTCTTCCAAGAAGAAGAAAGTAGGTGAGAAAACGCCGGTTCCACCAAAGGCTGAAGACCCCAAGAGCAAAGTTGTTTGCTTTCACTGTAACAAGGTGGGACACTAGAAGAGGAACTGCAAGGTTTACCTTGCAGAATTGAAGAAGAAGGGTAGTGAGACTACCGCTTCTGATTCAGGTATGTTCATGATAAAAGTGAATATGTCATTTCTACTTGGGTATTAGATACCGCCTGTGGTTCTCATATCTGTAATTTGTTGCAGGGACCAAGGAGAATTAGGACTCTTGAGGAAGACGAGGTGATTCTACTGATGGGAAATGGTGCAAGAGTTGCTGCTGTAGATGTAGAATCATTTCATTTACATATGCCTACGGGCAAGACCATTGTTTTAAATAATTGTTATTTTGTTCCCTCGATTGTGAGGAATATTATTCCCAAGTTAGACTTGGCTGGATTTTCATTTATTATTGAAAATAATGAATGTTCTATTCTTAGAGATAATATTCTTTATGGACGTGGTACTTTAAATAATGTTCTGAATATATGTGACATAATTTACTTCAGATTGAACAAACTAATAAAAGAAAAGGGATGATGAAAATCTCACTTTATAGTGGCACTGCAGTCTCCATTTAGTGGACATGGAGAGAGGGCTGCAAATTTGCTAGGACTGGTACACACAGATGTATGTGGACCAATGTCTACGCAAGCCAGGGGTGGATTTTCATACTTTATTACTTTCATAGATGTTAGATCTGGATTCGGATATGTGTTTGATGAAACACAAGTCTGAGGCCTTTGAAAAGTTCAAAGAATATAAGTATGAAGTGGAGAAACAACCAAACATAGTATTATAACTCTTCGATTAGATCGAGATGGTGAATACTTGAACGGAGAGTTTCTAGATTATCTCAAAGTAAATGGTATAGTCTCCCAGTGGACTCCTATAGATTAGTATCTGAAAGGAGAAATCGAACTTTGTTAGACATAGTTCGGTCCATGATGAGCTATGCAAATCTTCCAGTATTCCTATGGGGTTATGCATTGGAAACCTCAGCATATTTACTGAATAAGGTGCTTTCCAAAATCTGTTCCTCAAACTCCGTATGAGATATGGAAAGAAAGGAAACTGAGTCTTAAACACGTTAAGATTTGGGGATGTCCAGCTTATGTCAAGTAAGTTGACCCAGATAAGCTGGAATATCGATCCGTAAAATGTAGTTTTGTGGGATATCCTAAAGAGACTTTAGGGTATTACTTTTGCACCGATCATCGGGTGTTTGTCTCCAGACATGCTACCTTCTTGGAAAAGGAGTTTATCCTTGAAGGAAACAGTGGGAGAAAAATTGAACTTGATGAAGTTCAAGAAGCACAAACTACTACGGATCAAGTGGAAAGACCTGTTCTGACTGAACAACCTTTTGTGGAACAGCCCATTCATAGGTCAGGGAGAGTGTCTCGCCAACCTGAGAGGTAATATGGCCTTGTCTTTGAGAATGACAATGAGTTGTCAATCATTTGATGATGACGACCCTATGACCTATAATGAGGCTATGAGTAGTGTTGACTCAGAGAAATGGCATAGTGCCATGAAATCCAGAATGGAATCTATGTATACGGTATACAAAAGATAGATTATAGCAAATGGCCAGGTGGAGACCTAAAAGGCCAGGCTTTTGGGAAAAGGATTCAAACAAAGGCAATGGATTGACTTTGATGAAACTTTTTACATGAAGCCCTGTTAAAATCAGTTCAGATTTTGCTTGCGATTAATGTGGTTTAAAGCAAGCTTCTCGAAAGATGGAACATTCATTTTGATGAGATAATCAAAGAGTTTGATTTTATCGAAAACATAGATGAACCATGCGTCTACAAAAGGGTTAGTGGAAGCGCGGTAACATTTCTTATATTGTATTGAATTAGAGTTGACACACACAACAACATAGCAGACCCACTCACAAAGCTACTTTTTGAAAGTCACTTTGGTCGTCATAAAGATGAGATGGGTATTAGATACCAGAGTGATTGGCTTTAGTACAAGTGGGAGATTGAAAGGAATATGTCCTAAGTCCAATCATGTATTAGGATTTAGGAATAACTTTTATGTAATCTGTTTTGATTTCATTGATATTTATAAAGACTTGTTTTGTTTTTATTACGGGCTTTATCTATTTAAGTGTTTAAATAAGATATACCATAGTTTAGAGTAAAGCTTTTTATGGATTATGATGAGATCATAATAGTGAGACCTAAAAAGATGATAACTCTAAATTTAAATAGTTCCTCGTCATAGGATTACTAACTGGTAATTAATAATCCGCAAAGATCGGTACATACTATGCTTGCTTCATTATGAAGGATGTCTGTTCTCATAGACATTTGTGTGGTGACACTATAGCTAGTATGTAGGTGCTTATTATGGAATAAGTTCACTAAACATGACTCGCCCAGCTGAACAACTGATGGAGTTCACTCACGTGTCAGTAGTTGTTCACTTAGTGATAGTTGTACAAGTATCCTTAGACTTGAGGTCATCATAGTCATCTTGTGTACACTGAACTATGCTTTGGTTTAGTTCTTAGTCTCTAGGGACAATTATTAGGGCTCTTCTGGGTATAGGAATTTATACACGAAGATAGTGTATGATCAATAAAGGATCTACCCCTTCCAGTGAAGGAAGCGAATGTTCAAGGCTGATCCACTTATGCTAGTTCAGGAATCTTTGGCCAGAGTAAATGAAATTAGAAAGGAGTTTCTAATTTGCATAGAACTACGCATAATAGATGGTAAGCAAGTGATTGAATTAGATAGGCTTGACACGAGATCCATGCCTTGTATTTAATCGGGACATTGTAGGGTTGAAGGAGTTTATTGTACGGTAACTATTCACTGACAGGTTCTTGGTATTCTAAGCAGTGAATTCATATTATCCGGATAGTCGCGATATGTTGAGAAACATCACTCACGATGTAGAATAAATGTGATTAATTAATTAATCATATTTAATAAATTAGAGAATTTATATAAATAATGATAAAATAGTTTTATTATTATTTATTTCTACTACCGGCTTAATATTGAACCTACAGGGTCACACCATAAAAAGAGAATGATTTTATGGTGGAGGAATTAATTAATAATGGCTAATAATTATTTATTTGTGAAATAAATAATTAATTGGCAAATTTAATAATTGATTAAATGAGATTTAATTGATTATAAATTAATTAAGAAAAGTTCTTAATATTATTAATTAAGGATTTAATTTTTGAAAATTAAACCAAGAGAGAGAATTAATTCTAAAGTGTTTAGAAAAAGGATTAATAATTAAAAGGTGTTTTAATTATTAATGAGAATAATAAATGGGATAATAATAATTTTATTTATGGGAAAATTTCAGCTGAAAATTTTGCCTATAAATACACTATTATAGACCCTATTTTATTCTAACCCCAGAAACCCAAAAGTTTCAGAAAACCAAATTCTCTCCACCTCCTCCTCCTCCTAAAAGTCATTTTCTTGGTGGATACCGGTGGAGTGCTTCACACTTGAGGAGCAACTGCTAAGGATCTCTGATCGTTGTCTCCGAATTAATTTTAAAAGGTTAGATTCGATCCCTCGAATTTTTATTCACGATTTATATGCTTTTATTTGGATTTTGTATGTGTAAAAGTGTTTTACCATGCCCCCGCTGCGTTTAAAAATCCAACAGCTCTTGGAGCTTGCTTAAGGCCATAAAGTGCTTTTTCTAGCCAGTAGACATGATTGGGAAATTTAGTATCTACAAAGCCAGGAGGTTGTTCAACATATACCTTCTCTTCCTATTCTCCATTGAAAAAACATTTTTCACATCCATTTGAAAGACTTTGAACTTTTTTTGAGCAGTATAAGCCAAAAAGATCCTTATGGCTTCTAATCTAGCAACTGATGCAAATGTTTCATCATAATCAATATCCTCCTGTTGAGAGTAGCCTTTAGCAACCACACTTGCTTTATTCCTTGTAATTATGTCATCACTGTCAGTTTTGTTTCTGAACACCCATTTTGTGCCCACAACAGATCTGTTCTTTGGTCTTGACACTAGGGTTCAGACTTTATTTCTTTCAAATTCATTTAACTCTTCCTGCATTACTTGCACCCAATCAGCATCTTGAAGAGCTTCTTCCACTTTCTTTGGTTCAGTCTGAGATAGAAAGGAATGATAGAGACAATCATTTGAAGTTGCAGTTCTAGTTCTGATACCTGCTTCAGGATCTCTAATGATTAAATCAGGTGTGTGTGCTTTAGTCCACTTTCTAGCAGATGGAAGTTGATCTCTAGAACTGGATCCTCCCCCATAATCCATGCTGTCTCCATCAGCATTTTCTGATGCTCCCCCTGTAGTTATGCTCTCTGATACTTCAGAATTTGAGTTTGATTTTTCAGGAGTTGAAGAATCAGAGCTTCCAAAATTATCAGTACTTGAATCATCAGAACTAGATGAATCAGAACTTGAAGAGCCAGTGACAGGTTCTAATGCTTTTCGAGAGTCTTGAGATGTGGTAGGATCTTCAGCTTGCCCCCCCTGGACAGACGCATTTTCCTTTGGATTTGTTAGTACTGTTTCAATGACATCAGAACTTAAACCGTCAGAACTTACATGATCAGGATTTAATTCATCAGAATCAGAATTTAAATCTTCATTCTCAAATCTCAACTCATCATGAACATTGAAATCTTCAAGTCCAGTAATTTTTTTATCATCAAAAGAGACATTGATAGATTCCATGATAATCCTTGTTCTTAAATTATAGACTCTGAAGGCTTTTCTGGAAAGTGGATATCCAACAAAAATTCCTTCATCAGCTTTTAGATCAAATTTTGACAGCTGCTCAGGATGAGTCTTAAGAACAAAACACTTGCAACCAAATACATGAAAATATTTCAGATTTGGCTTCTTTTTCTTCACCATCTCATATGGTTTTTTTCCATGCTTGTTTATGAGTGTAGCATTCTGTGTAAAACAAGCAGTCTGCATAGCTTCAACTTAAAAATAGGTTGGCAGTTTTGCTTCATCAAGCATTTTTCATGGAGCTTCAATAAGAGTCATGTTCTTTCTTTCTACAACTCTATTTTGCTTTGGAGTTCCAGGTGTAGAAAATTCTTGTTTGATTACATGCTCTTTGCAGAACCGTTCCATGATTGAATTCTTGAACTCAGTGCCATTATCACTCCTTATTACTTTAACGGAATCTTTGATCAATTTATCCAGCTATCTGAGTAAATGCAGTTTCATTCTTCTTCTGCAAGAAGTACACCCAAGTGTACCTTGTGAACTCATCCACTATAACCATCGCATATTTCTTCTTTGCAATAGACATGACATTGACTGGTCCAAATAGATCAACATGCAATAGGTGATAAAGCTCAAGAATTGATGACTAAGTTTTTCTCTTTAAAGAAGATTTTCTTCGTTTTGCCTTTTGACATGAATCACAAAGGCCATCAGGAGCAAAAACTGACTTTGGCAGTCCTCTCACAAGATCTTTCTTTACAAGCTCATTTATATTGTTGAAATTTAAATGAGAGAGTTTCTTGTGCCAATTACAGCTTTCTTCAATTGATGCTCTACTCAATAGATAGATTGCAGAACCATCAGTACTTGTTGAAAGTCTGGCTTCATAAATGTTACCATGCCTGTTACCTTTCAGAACCACTTTACGTGTAGAATTGCTTATAACTTCACAGTGTTCTTCAAAGAAATTCACATGATAACCTCAATCACATATTTGACTTATAATCAACAGATTGTGTTTAAGTCCTGAGACAAGTGCTACTGTTTCAATGATGACATTCCCAAGATTGATCTTACCATATCCCAGAGTTTTTCCCATGTTGCCATCTCCATAAGATACTCATGGGCCAGCTTTCTCCACAAAGTCTGATAGAAGTGCTTTATTTCCAGTCATATGTCCTCAACATCCACTGTCCAGAACTAGGATGTTCTTCCTGTTGGCCTGCAATCACAAAGACCACTAATGGTTAGTTTTAAGGACCCAAACTTGCTTGGATCCTTCGGCCTTTTTAAGTTTGTTAGCATTTGCAGCATATTTAACATCAGAGTTTATGCTAACATTTTTCTTATCAGATTTTACAGTATCATACTTTGCATCATACTTTACACTAGAAGGAATTAAAGTAACTTTCTTCAAAGAAGGTTTTATCTGATAATAATCATAGTACAAACTATGATATTCCTTACAAGTATAAATGGAATGACATATATTACCACAATGAAAACAAGGATTTTGTGGATTAAATCTAATAGACTGACTCTTAACTCCTGATTTAGGAGGTAAAGAGTTTATATTCTTATTCTTCCTGCAAAAAGAAGCAAGATGGTTAGAGTTTCCACAGTTATAACATTTTTTTCTAGGAGCATTAGGAACATGCATATAATTATTACTTTTATTCACACCTTCCTTTCCATTCCTATTTTTCCTAACTGCGTTTACCTTGTTCACAATGCTAATCTCTTTTAGCTTATGTTTAAGCTGCTTCTTTGTCATTAAGCCTATATTGATTTCAGCTGGTTTATCATGTTCTAATTTATCAGAAGTTGACTTCTCCTTAACTTCTGTCACAGATTCTTTCATCTTTTCAGAATCAGACTTTACGGTTTTAGCTACAAACTTAACATGATTTATCTTTGGCTTAACAGTTTGTTTAACAACAATTGGCTCAATTTGTTCCGTTCCTTTTTCACTTTTGTCATCTCCATAACCTAAGCCCTCTTTCCAGTTTCCACTACTTAGCAAATTCTGAGTTGTTCTGCCAGAGTTAGTCCAAGTCCTGATAATTTCTCTTTCCTTTTCTAACTCAGTTTTTAGAGATTTATTCATTTTTAATACTTCATCTCTAACATAAAAGGCATCATCTCTTTCTTTCAAGGTTTGATGGAACATGCTAACTCTTTTTCAAAATAATCATTCCTCTTTTTAAAAGCAAGATTTTCAGAAGTTAATCTTTCACATGTTAAAGTTTGATCTCTGTAACTAATAAACATGGTTTTAAGATATGATCTGAACTCAGTAATATTATCAGTATGAAAAGTATATGTTATTTGAGGTACCTTTAACTCAGCAGCATCAGAACTGCTATCAACATTTTCAATCAAGGCATAGTTCTCCTGATCTTCAGAATCTGAAGTGTCTGTTCAACTTTTCTTCTTTGTGACAAGAGCCTTGCCTACTCTTTCTTTTCTTACAATCATGAGATATGTGGCCTTTCTCACCATAGTTGTAGCATTTGACATTCGAGTAATCTCCTCTATCAGACTTTCCTACTTTGCCTTCAGATTTTCTGAATCCCTTCTTATCATAACTTCCACTTTTCCTGGAAAACTTCTTTCTCCTTCTAAATTTCCTGTAGGCTATCTTTGTGATACCCTTCACCATAAGAGCACACAGTTTTATCATCTCTTCATCAGCATCTACTTCAGGTAGACTTTCAGTTTCTGAATCATCATCATCATTACTTGATGATTCTGAATCAAACTTTATGATGAGAGCCTTTCCTTTGCCTTTCTTTGAGATGGTCACTTTGGGGGATTCCTACTCAGCCTTAAGAGCAGCTGTCCTTGACTTTCTCCCATGTCTGTTGCTTCTTTGTTCCATCTCAAGTTCATAAGTCCTGAGCATACAATAAATTTCATCAAGAGTAGTTTCATCAATAGCATAGTTGTCTCTTATAGTAGTTAACTTCAAATCCCAACTTTCAGGAAGAGCTGAAAGGAATTTAAGATTTGAATCTTCAAGATCATATTTCTTATCCACCAGTGACAGATCATTCAAGAGTTTGACAAATCTGTCATATAAACCAGTTAATGACTCATCAGGTTTTGAGTCAAACTGCTCAGACTCTTGAGTGAGTATAGTGCTCATGTTCTTCTTGATTGTATCAGTTCCCTGGCATCTTGTTTCCAAGGCATCCCATATCTCCTTTGCAGTCTTGCAGTGAATTACCCTGTTTGACATGACATTATCAATGGCACTATGTAGCAAATGCCTTACCTTTGCATCCTTGGAAATAGATGAGATATCTTCAGCTGTATACTCACTTTTCTCCTTTGGTACGGTCTTTGATGGCTGATCTGCAACTACAACAGAGAGCTTTGTTGGCTTATGCGGTCCTTCATTAATTCTGCCAAGGTATTCTAGATCTGTGGCTTTGAGAAACATAGCCATCTTCACTTTCAATATGGGACACTTAGAAGGTCTCAGTATGGGAACCCTAATAGTCTCATATCGACTGTGGGTTTGAGTCTTTAGAGTTTTTTCAGTTTTGGCGGGTTTGGTTGGATTTTTTGCTTCTTCAGATATGATTGTTTTGGATCTTTTACTGTATGTGTGTTAACATATAGGCTCTGATACAACTTGTTAGGTCACACAATACTGTAGAAGGGGGTTGAATACAGTGTAGAATACAATCAAATCGATTTAGAACACAAGTAACCGAAAACAGATGTATTCGATATAATAAACTCTGTTATAATGGAACGGTTCTCTCTCAGTGATGAACAAATATAACGAGAGCTGCTAGGTTACAATGTATGATCTTCTCGATAATGATAACACATATAGTGTAAAACTATGTCTTTCTTTATATACTACATAGTTACAAGATAACTTCTAATTGATATGGAATATAATTCTGTTTCCTAAAATATATCTATCAGATATCTTATATAATTCTTCTAGTCCTCTAACTCTTTCCTTGCATACCTACTTCTATATTAGTCTCGATCTTCTTTCATGTAAATCAGCTTCCTTCCTTAACTGTAAGTCCTCCCGTACTTAAGTTCTAATATGACCTTAAGTCCTGATATGACATTAAGCCTTGACTTCCAGTAAGTACTGATTCCAGTAAGAACTGATATTTTATGTTTGTTACGATAGAAAATTAAACATGAAACATATTAGACATGACATCTTAAATATATCCAACATATACTATATTGTAGGTTTTATAATAGTCAAATTACGGTCAACGGGGGTCCTAAATAATTTATTTTTTTATGAATATTTTGTCATATCACTAATATATATAAATATATAAATTAATTAGATTAAATGTTATAACAACTTCTAAAAAATTAATAATTTTTTTAATAAAAAATTGGTTGTACATGTTGATGAGTTAGACATATAGTTTGACCAGAAATATTGATAAGTCAGGATTCAACAGCCCAAACTTGGCCCATTACAAAGCTGGCCCATTACAAAGCACAACCTTCGTATAAACCAATCACCAAACCCTAATTTTACTAACATATCCCCTCTTCTCTGCCTGACCGCCTCTGTCCAATCCACACTACAAAACCTCTTCCCAAACCCCTCTCCCTCTTAAAAACCATTCCGCAAAAAACTCATCTACCAAACCCAGCTTTTCCTCTTCATTGAAACTCTTCCAATTTTTCATCACTTCACTTTCTTGCATCTTCAAGTGCTTGCATATCTATTTGAACAAAATTTCAGCACTTTTCTTCACTGCTTCCTATCTTTTAGTCAAACGGGTTTTCATTTATCGACTTTTGAAGCTAAATCTGATGCGATTTTAGCATAGCTGTTCATTTTTTTGGCTAGAATTTTAGTGGGGGTGTGGAAAAAATGGGTGGGTGATAAAGGGGTAAAAAGGTTTTGGGGGAAATAAAGAGGCATGAGAAATATAGTAGAGACATGAGAAATCGGCGTTCCAATCCTCTAGTACAAAGCTTTCAAGTCGAGTTTTAGATTTCATTTCCTTATCTTAGGTTTGATTGTTTGTTTTGTTAACTCTAATAGAATGTATATGAATATAGCTTAATTTATGATATTAAATACTAGATTTTGTTGAGAATCCGCTTAGTTTGTATTTTTCCTGAAAATGCTAAATTTAGTTTTTTAATTTAAATAAACCATTTGTTGATGATATAATGTTATTGAGGTCAACTTGAATTGTGGAAATAATTTAGAATTGTTTGGTGTGCAGAAACAAGTTCAAAATGGTTGATTTGAGCTTTTAATTGTTTGTGTTGGCGTGAATAATTGAAGGAATATCACCAAAATTTGGGTATTTTTCAATTTTCTATAACTTGCAAACTTTATAAGCACCTTCAATAATGAAAATAATATGAACAAAGTTTAAGTTCACTGTGAGGGTTTATTAGATGATAGAAATTTGTTAATTAAGTGATTAAGAATGTTTTCTCTTTCCTAATCAGTTTAACTTGTTACAGATGCGCATCACTCATGTCATACTCTAGAAGCTACTTAGTTGTTTCAGCCTCTACTAGGAACTATTTTATATATTGCAATTTCAATGCATGGCATTGCGCTGAAATATTGATAGAAAAGAAAAGTGAAACTGATTGACAGGGTAGTGAAGTTGCGTAAATTAGGGCTCATTAGGGGTATAGTACGGATTCATCGTAGGAACCCACTCGAACATGATACCAGGTGTTTGTGTTACTCTTGCTACTGTTATATGCTATGCACTTTGGATGATTCTTCAGGTATTCCAAACTTCATTATGCTATTTTATTATGGCAGGTTTTTTACAATCTTCTTTGCTACTTATCACTTAATTATACTCATGGGACAGACAAAGATTGCAGAGCATTACCCTTGTCCTGACTCCAGTACAGCCCTAGTGGTTACGGTTACATCAATTCAATGGAAGTTGGGATGGGACATCAGACTCCTCACTGCTGCTTATTCGGTAACTTGCGTTAATTTATGAATACGGGATATATAAACATAATTTGAGGTGCAATATTTGGTTATATATGTATATCGTAAGCATTCTAGAGTTAACTTGTGCAAATTGATTAGATTTATAAAGAGATAAAAAAACTTTCTTGAATGAATAACAGATAAAAGACTGTGCCAGGCAAAACTCATAATTCACAAACGTTTCAAAGCACCCATTAACCCATACAAATATTGGTATAACTTGTAACCTAGTCTGCTGGATTCCATCACAATGCACTCATTTTTTATTACTTCATTTCAAAATAAGTGTCATTTTGACTTTTGACACGTATTTTAAGATGTAAATTTAGTTGGGTGTTGGTTCTATTTTGGGAGCTGGAGTTTTTGTCCTCACTGGACAAGTTGCTAGGGAATATGCTGGACCCACTGTCATTATATCATACCTCATTTCGGGTTTGTCTGCCCTGCTTTCCGTCCTTTGTTATACTGAATTTTCTATGGAACTTCCCGTTGCTAGAGGCTCATTTGCGTATTTAAGAGTGGAGCTTGGTGATTTCATTGCTTTTCTGTTTGCTGGAAATATTCTTTTTGAGTGTATTGTATCCGGGGCAAGTGTGGCAACATTATGTAACCATAAACCTGAAGATTTTCGAATACATGCTCCATTTCTAGCACAAGGATTCGATGAATTGGATCCTATTATAGTTATATTATCAATTTCCATATGTGCTGGGTCTGTAATATTATAATATGATGATCAAACTATAATTATTTATTGAATACGCAGAGATACGTGGTTGGAAATTGTAAGTAGGCATTAACATGAGTACATATGATTTCTCTTACACGTTCTTTCAATTTCAAAGAAGCATACAATCCCTTATCAGTTGTCCTCAATCGCAGAGAAAAGCCAATTATAATTGATACAGGTCTTTACTTGTCGAAGAAATCTGACATATTTTGATACAGGTCATATCAGTCCCGACCTCTTTTAAGTTACTTACTGGCACATTAAAAAATCTTAATATATATGCATATGTTCATTATCCATGTCTTTCTATGCATGTGTTTCAAAATGATTTATTAAACTAAATTTTTTATTCTCTATTTCATTGCAGGATTTGTGAGTTACAGTCTTGATAAAATATGTTCAAGGTAATTATTTATCCTAGTTTCTTGGCTTTTCCCAATTTTTTCTAAATATCTTGTGGTAAATGTTATTAGTTATCAAATTTTAGTTCTTTACTAGTTGACGGAACAAGATTTTAATATGGCAGGAACAACTAAAAAGGGGACAATGAAGACCTTGAAGTTTTTAGTGTCGTCTAGTTATATTATAGATCTCGCCACTTTGGTGGTCGCATATGGTTTTAGCATCAACTAGATTTCGATACTTTGAAAGTGGGAATTGGGTGTATGTGCCTAGTTTATTTTTGTTTAGTAATTTTTAAAGTTTGTTGGATGCTTGTTAGGTTTAATATTGGATACCTTATTTGGCAGGTATCATGTAAAAATGAAACAATTATATGAGAATTTTTATTTTAATAGTATTGCATTTGAATGTATATGGTGTTGCTCTTACAAAATACGGTGTTACAAATGACAATATTGGTGTTGCAAATGACTAAAATTGGTGTTCATATTACAAAAATCAATGTTGTGTATTAAAAAATCAGTGTTGCATTACACACAGTGGGGCTGCACTGCTGACGTGGCAATATGGGCCCCATACTGACGTGGCAACGTAGGGAACATAGCTAATATGGCAATATGGGTCCCTCTTTGTTGACGTGTCAAAGTGGGGCTCACTGCTGACGTGGCATTTTGCTGTCGTGGCAATATAGGGACCACTGATGACCTGGAAAAATGACGTGACACTTGCAACGTGAGATACTGTGGTGCTGTGGCTTCTTTTTTATGCAACACTAAGTGGTGTTTCCATTGTATGCATTTGCTGTTGCAAAAGAGGCATAATGCAATGGTTATCGGTGTTGCACAAATCGTTGTTGTAGGGCTTTACGGCCACGTCCATATTGGCAACCCTGCCCTGGTGTTGCCTATTACTTTATGCAACACTATTTAGGTCTTATGCAACTGCATGCATAGTAGAGGTTGCCTATGTACACTTATGGCGTAGTGAGATCAGATGCATATTATACATGTACCTTCGGGGAATGTGCTTATGCGACAAACTATCGTTGGATAGTTTAGTGTGCTATTTGGACAAACAGTAACATGATTCATTTCATGATTCGTTTCTCCCATAGAACATGCGGTGTCTATTGTTAATACAACATATATGGCATGCTTGTAACACAAAAATAGTGTTGTTGAAGGCAAAAAAGTATTTTTGTAATTAAAAAAAGGGATATGGTAAAACTTTTTCGAAATACCGGTTCGTAAATAATGTGGGCCCTACCATAGGGGTTTATGATTACACTTTTGTGTTTTAAGTTACACTTATAAAAGTATAATCATAAAGGGTGTAAAACCTACACTTTCACATAGACCTAGGTTGTGTTCTCTTAATCTAAGAAAGAAAAGAAAAAAAATTACTCTTTTTTTTTCTCTCCCAATCATCCCAAAAGTAGGAATAAAATTATGGAAACAAAAATAGAGGAAACTTATTTTTCAATCTTCATATTTTTTTCTTTTTTTTATGAAAAAAATTTAAGAAAAAACTGAAGAAATTAATTTTTTTCTACTTCTTTTCTTTTCTTTCCAAAAGATTTTTACGAAGACAATGTTATAGTCAAACCATTATAATTGTTGTTAATTATATTTGTGTTACCAAGAGGCCTATGGTAACTCCATTTACACCTATTAAAACACCAAACACTATACCAAAAGTGTTCATATGTTACTTTTTTTAATGTAGAAATAGGCCAAAAAGCATTATATTAACTTGTTTTTGAAAAATAGAACAAAATATAATATTGCACCCGCGAAGGTTGGATTTGATCCATAGTGCATTATTTTTTTACCATCAACAACAGCTAATATCAATATAATTAGGAAAACTGCAACACAATAAACCTATTATACAAAGAAAATAGTGCTGTATAAATATTAAACAAACATGTCAGCGGTGAGTCTTGTAATGCCACATCATCCCTAGGTACCACAATAACCCCGTTAGACCTGGGGCCACCCACAACCACATAGGACTCTATATGTTAGGACTTCACACGTAAGCATTTGGGTCCCATAGCTGCCACGTCATCAATATAGGCCTCACAGATGGGTTCCACATATATTTGGCATAATCGAATCGGTGGGTCCCACATCAGTGACACGTCAGTAGTGGGCCCACAACTTCGACGTTATACGTGGGACCCTGACAGCCACGTTACCAGTGAGTCTCACATTGGCACGTCATCAGTGAGCCCACATAATCTGATGCAAACACTAAAATTCTAGTTGAGGCAACATCATATATTATGTAGTACAATACTGCTTCAGCAAATTTAATATTAAAAATTATAAATGCAACACTTTTAATAAAAAAAATAAAATAATAGAATTAACTCCTGCATTTACGAAAAAAGCCTCAACTTTGTATTAATAACTCAGTTAACTTTAGATAATAGTTAACTTTAGATAATAGTTAACTTTATGTATACTCACTTTTCTCCTTTGGTACGGTCTTTGATGGCTGATCTGCAACTACAACAGAGAGCTTTGTTGGCTTATGCGGTCCTTCATTAATTCTGCCAAGGTATTCTAGATCTGTGGCTTTGAGAAACATAGCCATCTTCACTTTCAATATGGGACACTTAGAAGGTCTCAGTATGGGAACCCTAATAGTCTCATATCGACTGTGGGTTTGAGTCTTTAGAGTTTTTTCAGTTTTGGCGGGTTTGGTTGGATTTTTTGCTTCTTCAGATATGATTGTTTTGGATCTTTTACTGTATGTGTGTTAACATATAGGCTCTGATACAACTTGTTAGGTCACACAATACTGTAGAAGGGGGTTGAATACAGTGTAGAATACAATCAAATCGATTTAGAACACAAGTAACCGAAAACAGATGTATTCGATATAATAAACTCTGTTATAATGGAACGGTTCTCTCTCAGTGATGAACAAATATAACGAGAGCTGCTAGGTTACAATGTATGATCTTCTCGATAATGATAACACATATAGTGTAAAACTATGTCTTTCTTTATATACTACATAGTTACAAGATAACTTCTAATTGATATGGAATATAATTCTGTTTCCTAAAATATATCTATCAGATATCTTATATAATTCTTCTAGTCCTCTAACTCTTTCCTTGCATACCTACTTCTATATTAGTCTCGATCTTCTTTCATGTAAATCAGCTTCCTTCCTTAACTGTAAGTCCTCCCGTACTTAAGTTCTAATATGACCTTAAGTCCTGATATGACATTAAGCCTTGACTTCCAGTAAGTACTGATTCCAGTAAGAACTGATATTTTATGTTTGTTACGATAGAAAATTAAACATGAAACATATTAGACATGACATCTTAAATATATCCAACATATACTATATTGTAGGTTTTATAATAGTCAAATTACGGTCAACGGGGGTCCTAAATAATTTATTTTTTTATGAATATTTTGTCATATCACTAATATATATAAATATATAAATTAATTAGATTAAATGTTATAACAACTTCTAAAAAATTAATAATTTTTTTAATAAAAAATTGGTTGTACATGTTGATGAGTTAGACATATAGTTTGACCAGAAATATTGATAAGTCAGGATTCAACAGCCCAAACTTGGCCCATTACAAAGCTGGCCCATTACAAAGCACAACCTTCGTATAAACCAATCACCAAACCCTAATTTTACTAACATATCCCCTCTTCTCTGCCTGACCGCCTCTGTCCAATCCACACTACAAAACCTCTTCCCAAACCCCTCTCCCTCTTAAAAACCATTCCGCAAAAAACTCATCTACCAAACCCAGCTTTTCCTCTTCATTGAAACTCTTCCAATTTTTCATCACTTCACTTTCTTGCATCTTCAAGTGCTTGCATATCTATTTGAACAAAATTTCAGCACTTTTCTTCACTGCTTCCTATCTTTTAGTCAAACGGGTTTTCATTTATCGACTTTTGAAGCTAAATCTGATGCGATTTTAGCATAGCTGTTCATTTTTTTGGCTAGAATTTTAGTGGGGGTGTGGAAAAAATGGGTGGGTGATAAAGGGGTAAAAAGGTTTTGGGGGAAATAAAGAGGCATGAGAAATATAGTAGAGACATGAGAAATCGGCGTTCCAATCCTCTAGTACAAAGCTTTCAAGTCGAGTTTTAGATTTCATTTCCTTATCTTAGGTTTGATTGTTTGTTTTGTTAACTCTAATAGAATGTATATGAATATAGCTTAATTTATGATATTAAATACTAGATTTTGTTGAGAATCCGCTTAGTTTGTATTTTTCCTGAAAATGCTAAATTTAGTTTTTTAATTTAAATAAACCATTTGTTGATGATATAATGTTATTGAGGTCAACTTGAATTGTGGAAATAATTTAGAATTGTTTGGTGTGCAGAAACAAGTTCAAAATGGTTGATTTGAGCTTTTAATTGTTTGTGTTGGCGTGAATAATTGAAGGAATATCACCAAAATTTGGGTATTTTTCAATTTTCTATAACTTGCAAACTTTATAAGCACCTTCAATAATGAAAATAATATGAACAAAGTTTAAGTTCACTGTGAGGGTTTATTAGATGATAGAAATTTGTTAATTAAGTGATTAAGAATGTTTTCTCTTTCCTAATCAGTTTAACTTGTTACAGATGCGCATCACTCATGTCATACTCTAGAAGCTACTTAGTTGTTTCAGCCTCTACTAGGAACTATTTTATATATTGCAATTTCAATGCATGGCATTGCGCTGAAATATTGATAGAAAAGAAAAGTGAAACTGATTGACAGGGTAGTGAAGTTGCGTAAATTAGGGCTCATTAGGGGTATAGTACGGATTCATCGTAGGAACCCACTCGAACATGATACCAGGTGTTTGTGTTACTCTTGCTACTGTTATATGCTATGCGCTTTGGATGATTCTTCAGGTATTCCAAACTTCATTATGCTATTTTATTATGGCAGGTTTTTTACAATCTTCTTTGCTACTTATCACTTAATTATACTCATGGGACAGACAAAGATTGCAGAGCATTACCCTTGTCCTGACTCCAGTACAGCCCTAGTGGTTACGGTTACATCAATTCAATGGAAGTTGGGATGGGACATCAGACTCCTCACTGCTGCTTATTCGGTAACTTGCGTTAATTTATGAATACGGGATATATAAACATAATTTGAGGTGCAATATTTGGTTATATATGTATATCGTAAGCATTCTAGAGTTAACTTGTGCAAATTGATTAGATTTATAAAGAGATAAAAAAACTTTCTTGAATGAATAACAGATAAAAGACTGTGCCAGGCAAAACTCATAATTCACAAACGTTTCAAAGCACCCATTAACCCATACAAATATTGGTATAACTTGTAACCTAGTCTGCTGGATTCCATCACAATGCACTCATTTTTTATTACTTCATTTCAAAATAAGTGTCATTTTGACTTTTGACACGTATTTTAAGATGTAAATTTAGTTGGGTGTTGGTTCTATTTTGGGAGCTGGAGTTTTTGTCCTCACTGGACAAGTTGCTAGGGAATATGCTGGACCCACTGTCATTATATCATACCTCATTTCGGGTTTGTCTGCCCTGCTTTCCGTCCTTTGTTATACTGAATTTTCTATGGAACTTCCCGTTGCTAGAGGCTCATTTGCGTATTTAAGAGTGGAGCTTGGTGATTTCATTGCTTTTCTGTTTGCTGGAAATATTCTTTTTGAGTGTATTGTATCCGGGGCAAGTGTGGCAACATTATGTAACCATAAACCTGAAGATTTTCGAATACATGCTCCATTTCTAGCACAAGGATTCGATGAATTGGATCCTATTATAGTTATATTATCAATTTCCATATGTGCTGGGTCTGTAATATTATAATATGATGATCAAACTATAATTATTTATTGAATACGCAGAGATACGTGGTTGGAAATTGTAAGTAGGCATTAACATGAGTACATATGATTTCTCTTACACGTTCTTTCAATTTCAAAGAAGCATACAATCCCTTATCAGTTGTCCTCAATCGCAGAGAAAAGCCAATTATAATTGATACAGGTCTTTACTTGTCGAAGAAATCTGACATATTTTGATACAGGTCATATCAGTCCCGACCTCTTTTAAGTTACTTACTGGCACATTAAAAAATCTTAATATATATGCATATGTTCATTATCCATGTCTTTCTATGCATGTGTTTCAAAATGATTTATTAAACTAAATTTTTTATTCTCTATTTCATTGCAGGATTTGTGAGTTACAGTCTTGATAAAATATGTTCAAGGTAATTATTTATCCTAGTTTCTTGGCTTTTCCCAATTTTTTCTAAATATCTTGTGGTAAATGTTATTAGTTATCAAATTTTAGTTCTTTACTAGTTGACGGAACAAGATTTTAATATGGCAGGAACAACTAAAAAGGGGACAATGAAGACCTTGAAGTTTTTAGTGTCGTCTAGTTATATTATAGATCTCGCCACTTTGGTGGTCGCATATGGTTTTAGCATCAACTAGATTTCGATACTTTGAAAGTGGGAATTGGGTGTATGTGCCTAGTTTATTTTTGTTTAGTAATTTTTAAAGTTTGTTGGATGCTTGTTAGGTTTAATATTGGATACCTTATTTGGCAGGTATCATGTAAAAATGAAACAATTATATGAGAATTTTTATTTTAATAGTATTGCATTTGAATGTATATGGTGTTGCTCTTACAAAATACGGTGTTACAAATGACAATATTGGTGTTGCAAATGACTAAAATTGGTGTTCATATTACAAAAATCAATGTTGTGTATTAAAAAATCAGTGTTGCATTACACACAGTGGGGCTGCACTGCTGACGTGGCAATATGGGCCCCATACTGACGTGGCAACGTAGGGAACATAGCTAATATGGCAATATGGGTCCCTCTTTGTTGACGTGTCAAAGTGGGGCTCACTGCTGACGTGGCATTTTGCTGTCGTGGCAATATAGGGACCACTGATGACCTGGAAAAATGACGTGACACTTGCAACGTGAGATACTGTGGTGCTGTGGCTTCTTTTTTATGCAACACTAAGTGGTGTTTCCATTGTATGCATTTGCTGTTGCAAAAGAGGCATAATGCAATGGTTATCGGTGTTGCACAAATCGTTGTTGTAGGGCTTTACGGCCACGTCCATATTGGCAACCCTGCCCTGGTGTTGCCTATTACTTTATGCAACACTATTTAGGTCTTATGCAACTGCATGCATAGTAGAGGTTGCCTATGTACACTTATGGCGTAGTGAGATCAGATGCATATTATACATGTACCTTCGGGGAATGTGCTTATGCGACAAACTATCGTTGGATAGTTTAGTGTGCTATTTGGACAAACAGTAACATGATTCATTTCATGATTCGTTTCTCCCATAGAACATGCGGTGTCTATTGTTAATACAACATATATGGCATGCTTGTAACACAAAAATAGTGTTGTTGAAGGCAAAAAAGTATTTTTGTAATTAAAAAAAGGGATATGGTAAAACTTTTTCGAAATACCGGTTCGTAAATAATGTGGGCCCTACCATAGGGGTTTATGATTACACTTTTGTGTTTTAAGTTACACTTATAAAAGTATAATCATAAAGGGTGTAAAACCTACACTTTCACATAGACCTAGGTTGTGTTCTCTTAATCTAAGAAAGAAAAGAAAAAAAATTACTCTTTTTTTTTCTCTCCCAATCATCCCAAAAGTAGGAATAAAATTATGGAAACAAAAATAGAGGAAACTTATTTTTCAATCTTCATATTTTTTTCTTTTTTTTATGAAAAAAATTTAAGAAAAAACTGAAGAAATTAATTTTTTTCTACTTCTTTTCTTTTCTTTCCAAAAGATTTTTACGAAGACAATGTTATAGTCAAACCATTATAATTGTTGTTAATTATATTTGTGTTACCAAGAGGCCTATGGTAACTCCATTTACACCTATTAAAACACCAAACACTATACCAAAAGTGTTCATATGTTACTTTTTTTAATGTAGAAATAGGCCAAAAAGCATTATATTAACTTGTTTTTGAAAAATAGAACAAAATATAATATTGCACCCGCGAAGGTTGGATTTGATCCATAGTGCATTATTTTTTTACCATCAACAACAGCTAATATCAATATAATTAGGAAAACTGCAACACAATAAACCTATTATACAAAGAAAATAGTGCTGTATAAATATTAAACAAACATGTCAGCGGTGAGTCTTGTAATGCCACATCATCCCTAGGTACCACAATAACCCCGTTAGACCTGGGGCCACCCACAACCACATAGGACTCTATATGTTAGGACTTCACACGTAAGCATTTGGGTCCCATAGCTGCCACGTCATCAATATAGGCCTCACAGATGGGTTCCACATATATTTGGCATAATCGAATCGGTGGGTCCCACATCAGTGACACGTCAGTAGTGGGCCCACAACTTCGACGTTATACGTGGGACCCTGACAGCCACGTTACCAGTGAGTCTCACATTGGCACGTCATCAGTGAGCCCACATAATCTGATGCAAACACTAAAATTCTAGTTGAGGCAACATCATATATTATGTAGTACAATACTGCTTCAGCAAATTTAATATTAAAAATTATAAATGCAACACTTTTAATAAAAAAAATAAAATAATAGAATTAACTCCTGCATTTACGAAAAAAGCCTCAACTTTGTATTAATAACTCAGTTAACTTTAGATAATAGTTAACTTTAGATAATAGTTAACTTTATGTATACTCACTTTTCTCCTTTGGTACGGTCTTTGATGGCTGATCTGCAACTACAACAGAGAGCTTTGTTGGCTTATGCGGTCCTTCATTAATTCTGCCAAGGTATTCTAGATCTGTGGCTTTGAGAAACATAGCCATCTTCACTTTCAATATGGGACACTTAGAAGGTCTCAGTATGGGAACCCTAATAGTCTCATATCGACTGTGGGTTTGAGTCTTTAGAGTTTTTTCAGTTTTGGCGGGTTTGGTTGGATTTTTTGCTTCTTCAGATATGATTGTTTTGGATCTTTTACTGTATGTGTGTTAACATATAGGCTCTGATACAACTTGTTAGGTCACACAATACTGTAGAAGGGGGTTGAATACAGTGTAGAATACAATCAAATCGATTTAGAACACAAGTAACCGAAAACAGATGTATTCGATATAATAAACTCTGTTATAATGGAACGGTTCTCTCTCAGTGATGAACAAATATAACGAGAGCTGCTAGGTTACAATGTATGATCTTCTCGATAATGATAACACATATAGTGTAAAACTATGTCTTTCTTTATATACTACATAGTTACAAGATAACTTCTAATTGATATGGAATATAATTCTGTTTCCTAAAATATATCTATCAGATATCTTATATAATTCTTCTAGTCCTCTAACTCTTTCCTTGCATACCTACTTCTATATTAGTCTCGATCTTCTTTCATGTAAATCAGCTTCCTTCCTTAACTGTAAGTCCTCCCGTACTTAAGTTCTAATATGACCTTAAGTCCTGATATGACATTAAGCCTTGACTTCCAGTAAGTACTGATTCCAGTAAGAACTGATATTTTATGTTTGTTACGATAGAAAATTAAACATGAAACATATTAGACATGACATCTTAAATATATCCAACATATACTATATTGTAGGTTTTATAATAGTCAAATTACGGTCAACGGGGGTCCTAAATAATTTATTTTTTTATGAATATTTTGTCATATCACTAATATATATAAATATATAAATTAATTAGATTAAATGTTATAACAACTTCTAAAAAATTAATAATTTTTTTAATAAAAAATTGGTTGTACATGTTGATGAGTTAGACATATAGTTTGACCAGAAATATTGATAAGTCAGGATTCAACAGCCCAAACTTGGCCCATTACAAAGCTGGCCCATTACAAAGCACAACCTTCGTATAAACCAATCACCAAACCCTAATTTTACTAACATATCCCCTCTTCTCTGCCTGACCGCCTCTGTCCAATCCACACTACAAAACCTCTTCCCAAACCCCTCTCCCTCTTAAAAACCATTCCGCAAAAAACTCATCTACCAAACCCAGCTTTTCCTCTTCATTGAAACTCTTCCAATTTTTCATCACTTCACTTTCTTGCATCTTCAAGTGCTTGCATATCTATTTGAACAAAATTTCAGCACTTTTCTTCACTGCTTCCTATCTTTTAGTCAAACGGGTTTTCATTTATCGACTTTTGAAGCTAAATCTGATGCGATTTTAGCATAGCTGTTCATTTTTTTGGCTAGAATTTTAGTGGGGGTGTGGAAAAAATGGGTGGGTGATAAAGGGGTAAAAAGGTTTTGGGGGAAATAAAGAGGCATGAGAAATATAGTAGAGACATGAGAAATCGGCGTTCCAATCCTCTAGTACAAAGCTTTCAAGTCGAGTTTTAGATTTCATTTCCTTATCTTAGGTTTGATTGTTTGTTTTGTTAACTCTAATAGAATGTATATGAATATAGCTTAATTTATGATATTAAATACTAGATTTTGTTGAGAATCCGCTTAGTTTGTATTTTTCCTGAAAATGCTAAATTTAGTTTTTTAATTTAAATAAACCATTTGTTGATGATATAATGTTATTGAGGTCAACTTGAATTGTGGAAATAATTTAGAATTGTTTGGTGTGCAGAAACAAGTTCAAAATGGTTGATTTGAGCTTTTAATTGTTTGTGTTGGCGTGAATAATTGAAGGAATATCACCAAAATTTGGGTATTTTTCAATTTTCTATAACTTGCAAACTTTATAAGCACCTTCAATAATGAAAATAATATGAACAAAGTTTAAGTTCACTGTGAGGGTTTATTAGATGATAGAAATTTGTTAATTAAGTGATTAAGAATGTTTTCTCTTTCCTAATCAGTTTAACTTGTTACAGATGCGCATCACTCATGTCATACTCTAGAAGCTACTTAGTTGTTTCAGCCTCTACTAGGAACTATTTTATATATTGCAATTTCAATGCATGGCATTGCGCTGAAATATTGATAGAAAAGAAAAGTGAAACTGATTGACAGGGTAGTGAAGTTGCGTAAATTAGGGCTCATTAGGGGTATAGTACGGATTCATCGTAGGAACCCACTCGAACATGATACCAGGTGTTTGTGTTACTCTTGCTACTGTTATATGCTATGCGCTTTGGATGATTCTTCAGGTATTCCAAACTTCATTATGCTATTTTATTATGGCAGGTTTTTTACAATCTTCTTTGCTACTTATCACTTAATTATACTCATGGGACAGACAAAGATTGCAGAGCATTACCCTTGTCCTGACTCCAGTACAGCCCTAGTGGTTACGGTTACATCAATTCAATGGAAGTTGGGATGGGACATCAGACTCCTCACTGCTGCTTATTCGGTAACTTGCGTTAATTTATGAATACGGGATATATAAACATAATTTGAGGTGCAATATTTGGTTATATATGTATATCGTAAGCATTCTAGAGTTAACTTGTGCAAATTGATTAGATTTATAAAGAGATAAAAAAACTTTCTTGAATGAATAACAGATAAAAGACTGTGCCAGGCAAAACTCATAATTCACAAACGTTTCAAAGCACCCATTAACCCATACAAATATTGGTATAACTTGTAACCTAGTCTGCTGGATTCCATCACAATGCACTCATTTTTTATTACTTCATTTCAAAATAAGTGTCATTTTGACTTTTGACACGTATTTTAAGATGTAAATTTAGTTGGGTGTTGGTTCTATTTTGGGAGCTGGAGTTTTTGTCCTCACTGGACAAGTTGCTAGGGAATATGCTGGACCCACTGTCATTATATCATACCTCATTTCGGGTTTGTCTGCCCTGCTTTCCGTCCTTTGTTATACTGAATTTTCTATGGAACTTCCCGTTGCTAGAGGCTCATTTGCGTATTTAAGAGTGGAGCTTGGTGATTTCATTGCTTTTCTGTTTGCTGGAAATATTCTTTTTGAGTGTATTGTATCCGGGGCAAGTGTGGCAACATTATGTAACCATAAACCTGAAGATTTTCGAATACATGCTCCATTTCTAGCACAAGGATTCGATGAATTGGATCCTATTATAGTTATATTATCAATTTCCATATGTGCTGGGTCTGTAATATTATAATATGATGATCAAACTATAATTATTTATTGAATACGCAGAGATACGTGGTTGGAAATTGTAAGTAGGCATTAACATGAGTACATATGATTTCTCTTACACGTTCTTTCAATTTCAAAGAAGCATACAATCCCTTATCAGTTGTCCTCAATCGCAGAGAAAAGCCAATTATAATTGATACAGGTCTTTACTTGTCGAAGAAATCTGACATATTTTGATACAGGTCATATCAGTCCCGACCTCTTTTAAGTTACTTACTGGCACATTAAAAAATCTTAATATATATGCATATGTTCATTATCCATGTCTTTCTATGCATGTGTTTCAAAATGATTTATTAAACTAAATTTTTTATTCTCTATTTCATTGCAGGATTTGTGAGTTACAGTCTTGATAAAATATGTTCAAGGTAATTATTTATCCTAGTTTCTTGGCTTTTCCCAATTTTTTCTAAATATCTTGTGGTAAATGTTATTAGTTATCAAATTTTAGTTCTTTACTAGTTGACGGAACAAGATTTTAATATGGCAGGAACAACTAAAAAGGGGACAATGAAGACCTTGAAGTTTTTAGTGTCGTCTAGTTATATTATAGATCTCGCCACTTTGGTGGTCGCATATGGTTTTAGCATCAACTAGATTTCGATACTTTGAAAGTGGGAATTGGGTGTATGTGCCTAGTTTATTTTTGTTTAGTAATTTTTAAAGTTTGTTGGATGCTTGTTAGGTTTAATATTGGATACCTTATTTGGCAGGTATCATGTAAAAATGAAACAATTATATGAGAATTTTTATTTTAATAGTATTGCATTTGAATGTATATGGTGTTGCTCTTACAAAATACGGTGTTACAAATGACAATATTGGTGTTGCAAATGACTAAAATTGGTGTTCATATTACAAAAATCAATGTTGTGTATTAAAAAATCAGTGTTGCATTACACACAGTGGGGCTGCACTGCTGACGTGGCAATATGGGCCCCATACTGACGTGGCAACGTAGGGAACATAGCTAATATGGCAATATGGGTCCCTCTTTGTTGACGTGTCAAAGTGGGGCTCACTGCTGACGTGGCATTTTGCTGTCGTGGCAATATAGGGACCACTGATGACCTGGAAAAATGACGTGACACTTGCAACGTGAGATACTGTGGTGCTGTGGCTTCTTTTTTATGCAACACTAAGTGGTGTTTCCATTGTATGCATTTGCTGTTGCAAAAGAGGCATAATGCAATGGTTATCGGTGTTGCACAAATCGTTGTTGTAGGGCTTTACGGCCACGTCCATATTGGCAACCCTGCCCTGGTGTTGCCTATTACTTTATGCAACACTATTTAGGTCTTATGCAACTGCATGCATAGTAGAGGTTGCCTATGTACACTTATGGCGTAGTGAGATCAGATGCATATTATACATGTACCTTCGGGGAATGTGCTTATGCGACAAACTATCGTTGGATAGTTTAGTGTGCTATTTGGACAAACAGTAACATGATTCATTTCATGATTCGTTTCTCCCATAGAACATGCGGTGTCTATTGTTAATACAACATATATGGCATGCTTGTAACACAAAAATAGTGTTGTTGAAGGCAAAAAAGTATTTTTGTAATTAAAAAAAGGGATATGGTAAAACTTTTTCGAAATACCGGTTCGTAAATAATGTGGGCCCTACCATAGGGGTTTATGATTACACTTTTGTGTTTTAAGTTACACTTATAAAAGTATAATCATAAAGGGTGTAAAACCTACACTTTCACATAGACCTAGGTTGTGTTCTCTTAATCTAAGAAAGAAAAGAAAAAAAATTACTCTTTTTTTTTCTCTCCCAATCATCCCAAAAGTAGGAATAAAATTATGGAAACAAAAATAGAGGAAACTTATTTTTCAATCTTCATATTTTTTTCTTTTTTTTATGAAAAAAATTTAAGAAAAAACTGAAGAAATTAATTTTTTTCTACTTCTTTTCTTTTCTTTCCAAAAGATTTTTACGAAGACAATGTTATAGTCAAACCATTATAATTGTTGTTAATTATATTTGTGTTACCAAGAGGCCTATGGTAACTCCATTTACACCTATTAAAACACCAAACACTATACCAAAAGTGTTCATATGTTACTTTTTTTAATGTAGAAATAGGCCAAAAAGCATTATATTAACTTGTTTTTGAAAAATAGAACAAAATATAATATTGCACCCGCGAAGGTTGGATTTGATCCATAGTGCATTATTTTTTTACCATCAACAACAGCTAATATCAATATAATTAGGAAAACTGCAACACAATAAACCTATTATACAAAGAAAATAGTGCTGTATAAATATTAAACAAACATGTCAGCGGTGAGTCTTGTAATGCCACATCATCCCTAGGTACCACAATAACCCCGTTAGACCTGGGGCCACCCACAACCACATAGGACTCTATATGTTAGGACTTCACACGTAAGCATTTGGGTCCCATAGCTGCCACGTCATCAATATAGGCCTCACAGATGGGTTCCACATATATTTGGCATAATCGAATCGGTGGGTCCCACATCAGTGACACGTCAGTAGTGGGCCCACAACTTCGACGTTATACGTGGGACCCTGACAGCCACGTTACCAGTGAGTCTCACATTGGCACGTCATCAGTGAGCCCACATAATCTGATGCAAACACTAAAATTCTAGTTGAGGCAACATCATATATTATGTAGTACAATACTGCTTCAGCAAATTTAATATTAAAAATTATAAATGCAACACTTTTAATAAAAAAAATAAAATAATAGAATTAACTCCTGCATTTACGAAAAAAGCCTCAACTTTGTATTAATAACTCAGTTAACTTTAGATAATAGTTAACTTTATGATCCTCCCTTTAAGAAAATAGTTGCACGGCACCAAAGCCAATTTGTGATTAAATTATAGACTTTTAATATTTCGAATTCAAGGTGCCACATTTATTTCAAAATTAATTTGAAATATAAGATATCATATTTTAATTATAAAATTATAAAAGCAATTATCTATAACTATTTTTTTTGTAATTGTTGAGATTAACTTTAAGATTGTTTTTAATAAATATGTGTTGTATCTGAATATTTGTGATTGATGTGAATATATAGATTTTACTAGTACCCATCAAATATAATTTATCTTTTTCATAAAGTCAAATATCCTTTTTAACTATCACGTAATTTTAGAAAATTGTTTAAAATTCTTATTGAATAATCAGTTACAAGAATAATCTTGTTTAAAATTGTTATTGAATATTGAGTTACAAGAATAATCTACAAAATCTTATAAAAGCTGCCATGTGTATGGATGTTTGCAAATGAAAGTGCCCCCTCATGTTTCCGATATTTTATATCTCCTACCCTTCCTTGGGCTACAACATTAATACATATTTGAATAATTAGGTGAAAAATATATTAAACATGATTCCAGGACATTCTAGAACCTTCATAAGGGATTTTGACTTATTGAGATTTTGACTCATTTAAGATATGGTCTTTGATTATCACATAAATTTAAATAACCGTTAAATCAGAATCAAATATTCATTTAATATAATAATTCTTAAAATCTTATGAAATCCAAAATAAGTATATATGTTTGCAAGTGAAACATACCTGGTCTATCTATAAATTATTTACCACATATCCTCAATTTTCATCCACTACAAAACTCAAAACTCAGAAGCATCCCCAATTAGTTTTCCCATATTTTTTCCGGTCAGTTTACATTGATACTGTTTCTTTTGTATTTTGGTCGATAAAAATTTATGAAATTATAAAGAGATAAAACTTTATATAAACAAAGATGTATATATCTTTGCTCAGGTGACAACAAAATGGCTTTTTACCAATTATGTATAGTGTTTATGAATAAGGAAAAAAAGCACTCTTTATGTTTGTCTCCATTTGATCAAAATATTTTTACTTGCAAGTAAAAATATTTGATCAATTGATCACAAGGGTTTCTATTACCTTAATGGCACTTTCTTTTTCTGTTTGGTAGGAACTTTTCATTTAGGGGAAATTTGCTAAACAATGAAAAAAATGCTCAAATACTCTCTTAACCTTGATAAATTAAAGAGTGATTCCTTCTCAAATATTTTTTTTAATGTTGAGTATATACATATAGCATGACTTAATATACATTTATTACTTTTTCATAAGTTTCTTCTGTCCTTTTCTAATCTTTAATACACATCTATACTATGACTTTATTGGCCTATAATACTATTTTTTTGATCAAAATGTATATGGACTAATTTTCAAGATTCTTAGTATATGTATATAATTACATATCACCTTTAGCAGTGATCATATTTTTTAACTACTTGTATGTGCATGTTTAATGTTTAACAATATAGGTCCCATTGCTGAGGTTACAACTGATGAAATTTCAATTTCTACAATAACGAAGGAGAGAGGTATATAATATGCCCTCAACTTAGTTAAGTCCATCACCATCATACAAGAGCTCTTGGAGATCAGGGATCAACAAGCATTAGTCCAGACGAAAAGAAAAAGAAATTAAGCTATTCTAGGTATTACGTGAAGTATGCTGATAGAGCATTTGTTTATATATGTTTATAGGATTTTATTCTCATGTTTATAGTAATTTATAAATAACTGAATATTACTAACTAGAGTTTAATACTTTATGACATGAAATAAAGATTTTCTAAAGTGAGAAGTAATGAGAAAATTCGGATTTATTGCCCTACATATAAATACAACAATGCTTGGGGCATCACTCGAATTCTAAAATATTACTTCCATTTTCTTGAAAATCATTAAAACTCTTTATATTATTAGGTTTTATAGATATTATACAGAAGAATCATAATATATTATATTATAGAATAGATTAGAAATTGATAGTCATACTCTTAGGTGGCACTCGGACAATATAAAAAGCAGCAAAGAGTATCGTCTGGATTTCGAAGTAAATTATAAAGTCCTATTTTTTATGCTTTAAATCTTATGCTCATTGTTTACAATGTTCATATATGTTTTTTTATCATCTGATGATTAGCTAATCCATTTATCCAAGGTTAATGTAATTTTTAGGCTTCTTGTGTTTGTTTAGTTGTAATATGTTTTTACTATATATGATGGTTGATGTGTCATTGAGAGCTTAACCCAATTAGGGGAATCGCGAACATTTTGATTGTACTTGTAGAAATTATAGTGAATTAGGAGTCATGAACCTTTAGTTGTGTTTATGGGAATCATAACGGTAACATCCCACATCGATACATATAAAAGTAGTGGGTTATGTCTAGTATATATTCGACCGCGGGCTCTGATATTAAATATGGTATCAGAGCTCTACCATCCGGAATTGCAGAGGTATTTCCTACGTTCCGTATGTGTGTGCGGGTAAGACGAAGAATTCGGCCTGATCAAAAAAGAGGTGGTGTTTGTAACATCCTTTATAGACGAAGAATTCGGGTCCGGTATGCATTCAGTTGTCGATTTGGATGTTAGAAAATAAGAATCGGGAGAGAAATTGTAATTTCTATAAATGATATGATAGACACGTATTTATTATTAGATCGAGAGATGATATGAGAGTTGTGACATTCATAATTCTTGTCTTTTTATAGTCTATAGTTGAGCTCCCATGGTTGTAAGCACAGTAATATAATAGCCTGTATCTCGTGCGATGCACCGCCCGATTATAATATAATATTATTATTTATATGATAAATTTTGTAAAAATAAAAACATGTAAAAGATAATTATATAAAATATGATAACTATGTAGTATTGAAATTAATGATACATAAATTTTTTGTATTATATTTTTTATATTATACTTTTGACGGATATTTAAAATATTAAGATTCAGAATATTATTCATAATGAATGTAAGGATTCTCATATATTTATTTTAAAATTTAATAATACCATCACAAGTCAATACTTTATTATTAAATTGAAAAGACATTAAAATGTTACGTTGCTGCTCTTATTTTTATATGTACAACTAAAATTGAAGTGTACAAACTAAAATTCAAATTTTCTTTTTACTTCAAAAACATCATTTTTATAGTTATTAGTATTTTTAAATATAAGAAATTCTATTTCAACATAAGGAATCATATTTCATGCTGGCCTCTCTAAAATCGTAAGAAAATGCAAGTTTTATGTTTTTTCCAATTTCATGTATTTTTAATTAAATTTTTAAATATAGTATTTGTGACCATATGATGTGTATTAAATATTAAGAATTAATTGATTTTGAGATTATTTGGTCTCCGACCCGGAGAGAATTATCATTTGAATTCATTTTAGAAGAGTCAAAGATACATGTTTTTCTTATTTTTAATATTAATAATATTTTCGAAAGTCTTGTTAACTATTTTTAGGGAGGTATTAAGAAAACAACTCATCACTAGGGCGGACCTAGCCCATGGCTAGGGTTGGCTGCGGCCATGATGATATTTTATGGCCCATTAAAATTCTATATATGATTCGAGCCTCCTATACATTAGCCGAGTTAAATATTTGAGAAGTCCCCCTTATAAAGCCACTTGGATTTTCAGCCATTACATAATAATATGAAAACTAAATGTGCCATTATCTTGAAAAAGTAAGGAAGTCCATTACCATATTTAATGTTAAAAACAAAGTAGAAAAAAAGACACGCACAGGTACACGGGCTACACTATTGCAAATAAAAAAGAGGTATTTTTATCTCGAAGAATCATATTGTTCGTCAATCATCCTAAAATCGACTTTTGCTCTTTAACTATGTAAATTATTTATTTATTTATTTGATTAGTTGGGTTACTTGATTTATTTTGTACCTTTTTTTTAAGTCATTTAGTTTTCTTTTTATTTATAATTAAATGTAATGCAAGTGATTGAATGTGAGTACCAATATACGGTTGAATTAAATATGTGTATCTTTTAATTTTAATGCCCTTAATGAGTGTTAGGTCAAATATTTATTTTTATTCTAAGTAAATTTTACTTTATTTTTCCACCGTAAATTAATACTTTATTACTTATTTTTCTTGAACTATTTGCTTTACATGTGTATGCTAGTTTGCTCCCTTATGTTTATATAGGACTAACAAAAAACAAATTTTCCCCTGCCCAAGCCCAAGTAGGTTTAAAATCCTAGGTTTAGAATCCTGGGTCCCCCCTCGGGCAATCATAATGTATTATGCCTAAAATAGCCAATTACACTTAAAATAGTATATAACATGTGTGGTGTATGGTTTAATTTTAATACTAATTATTATTATATTTACTTTTTGTTGTAAAATGTAATTATGATACAAAATAAATATGTTTTTGAAATTATGATATTAATTTTAATATAAATTATTTTGTATTATTTTTTCCAAATTTATTTAATAATTTATCCAAATATGTTTTTGATATAACTAAATGGCCAATGAAGTACATTTTTAATAGCGAGTCATGTGACAACGACGTGCAAGTGTGCCGAGTTTAGGAACTTTGGCGGGACTAATGGATGTATAACTTGTCTATATGGCATTTTTTAAATTATATATATATATATATATATATATATATTTAGTCTGCGGGATGAACTAAAAGAGTTTTTTTTCTGAGAAGGAGAGGCATACATCGAGTCAGCTTACTCTGTAGCGTAGAATTTTATTTTTATTTTATAATGAAAAATGATAACCTTTAGGCATTTTTTTGGAATGTGTTAACCAATCAACCAAACAAAACTATATTTTCCTTATAATAGTATAGTATAGTATAAATAGATTGATATTAGTTTTTTAAAATATATTTTTTATTATTTTGATTTATTAACTATATTTTTATGTTATTATTTGAATTACTAAAATTAATTTTGAACGTGTTTGGTTTCCTAAAAAAAGGTAAGAAAGAATACGAGTGCAATTAGATATTAAGTTGGATAAGAATTCATAGAGTTTGTAGTTATATTAGATACTTGATTTTTTTTAATAAACTAATATTTCTTTAAACTTTATTTCGGAAGGTGTTAATGTACTTTTAACGAAGGTGTTTGCCAACCGACCAAACAAAATCATGTTTCGCTTATAATGGTATATTATAGATTTTGGGAGACGATTTTATAGCATTAGAAGGATTTTTTTAGCAGACAAGAAACATAAATTAGACATTCATCGTGTTGAAAACTCTAATTTTATAAATATTTTATCTCATATTTATTATACAATTTTTATTTGTTTAATAGATTAAGAAGTTTATAATCACACAAAACTATTTCTTCACACACTTCTGTTAGATATAAAAAAAATTGAAATTGGTGTTGATATACTCTAAAGCATAGATCTAACGTATGCATGAACTTGGTTGTGTTGGTCGATGGGTATATCTTAAACCAAAAAAAATTTGCAATAGGTATTCTTTAATTGTTCGATATATGGTGTCATCATCACAGGTGTTAATACACATATTATGACAACCCATGTGAAATTCTAAACCTTTTTCGAAAATCGTGTCAAATATGCTGAAGCCTAGCATTCGAAATGCAACCAATTTGTGCAACGACTAGCCGCCACAAGTTTCCAAAAGATCATGATTTGTTGGTGCACATAATAGTAGTACTTTTCCTTCTAAACTGAATCGAAGTTCCAATTTTTATCGATGTTGGACTGGGGTATTACAAACTCTACTACTAGAAAATATAGAATAGACATCACCTTTTAAACATCGGTTGCTATTGGCACCGATGTAAAAAAGTTGTTTTTACATCGGTTTTACCCAACCAATGTAGTAAGTCTGTTTTAAAAAGATGATCAAACGCGCCTCCCCCGTTTTCCCCCTTAACCAAATAATTCATTCCCTCTTAAAACCCCCCCTTTTTGCCGTATAAAAATTTAAAGTCCTCACATCCCCCTCTTTTTAACTTTACACATAATATTAAAATTAAATTAAAATTAAAACACATATAAATACTCTCATATCTAAAAACATAGAATGTAAGAAAAATAAAATAAATCAAAAACTCTCCTCTCTATCCCTCTCTCTCGTCGGCTGAAGAACAACTCCATCTAACTTGCTCAACTGAAGAAAAAATATTGATCTCTCTCTGTGCTTTATGCGCACTATGTGTGTGCTTTATGTGTTCCATCTCTATGTGCACGGCTGCTCTCTCCATTTACTCTCTGTGTGTTCTCGCCGAACTTTGAAAAGGTCGTCGGAGGTTTTCTAAAGTTCAACCCAAAGTTTAAATCTCAATAAGAAGGTTAAAACTTGAATTGGGTATGCTTTAAACCCTTAATTTAGAACCGGTGTTTTAATTTGAAACCCTAATTTTTATTTAGTTTAGTAATTGATTGAATTGAGCATGTTAAACTTTTATTTAGTTGAGTAATTGTTTGAATTATTTATGTGAGAGTCAATTTTGATGTATATGGCGGTATCTATTTTTGTATTTTTATTTAAGACTTATGTGTCATTATGAGAAATTAGGAGGATACATTGCGGGTATGTACATTTTTACGTGTACATATATCGTGTGTTAAATTTTAGCTAATCGTGTATGTTATACGAGACTCACTGAGTTATTACTAATGTATATATCTGTATATCTTTGTGTTTTGTTTTGTGATTTATTACAGAGGTGCATAATTTTAACACGGGCGAGGTGCAAAATTTAGAATAAGTTTAGTTAGTGATGCTTAAATTATCTAACAATTCTATGGTATATATAAATCCATTCACATCTATGTTCAGGTGTACCTGAATGATAATTGCAGAGGCTCTTTAAGTACAAATTTGAATGTGTAGAATGCGCATTCTACACATAGTAATATACTGAGCATTTAGCTTATAAATTACAGAAGAAAATAATGTCCGGACCTATAATATAAAAAGTTCTTGATTGTTAAAACTTATACAAAGACTTTTTCACTAACAAGTAGGAGTACTATCTCTACCAGAAGTGCACAAGATAACTATAAACTTGCTGCACACAACACACAAATTGCATTTCTTTTTGCGGCTTACAATGCAAGAAGGGGAGTTGGACAATAGGTCACTGCAAGAAATACTAACATGGGTTGTTGCCCTCGTATGTTCAGTTTTTGTTGTCATATCTATTTCCATTGAACATGGAATTCTTTCTCTTAGAAAAGTATATTAATGATATGATTCATTTATCAAACTTCTATATATGGTTATTGACTTATGAGATTTATTGATTTAACCTAATGACTGTGTTGTACTACTTGTTTATTTGGTTATGACAGTTATTTCATAAGCGACAAAAGAAGGCCATGATAGAAGCCTTGGAAAAAATGAAAGCAGGTTAGAAAATACAAGTAATTACTATTACTCAGCTGTTTGTTTGAAGTGACTCCGATGTAGAGAATTGACTACGGGTTGATAACTGTTGATATGCTGAATTGATGATACTAGGATTTATATCTTTGTTACTAAGGGTGAGTACGACTTGCGTTGTCAAAATATGCATCCCTACCAAACTGGGAAAGATACTGCTTCCATGCCAGCACTACAATGACACTACTAGAAATACTGCATACGACATCGGTGTTTAGACATCGGCACGTAATGCACCTGATGTTAAAGGAATTTTTAACATCGTTTTTTCGTAAAATGATGTTAAATTAGAATGTTGACATCGGTTTTATATACTAACTGTTGTCTATGTTCAACTTTATAAAAATGTCAAATAATTAGTTTTCACTTTAATATCGGTTTTTTATACTGCCCGTTGTCTATGACTGATTTGAGAAATTTACCAAATAACTTGTCATTTTCCCCCTTCAGTACATAATTTTCCCTCCACCCTTTTTAACAAAAAATTTATTCACCCCTTAGACACATATTTTATTTCACCCCTTCCCAAAAACCACCCTCATTTCCCTTTACTCATACACTCACACCCAGATCTATCTCTCAAATCTCAGTCGCAACTCTCTCTCTCTCTCTAAACACTCCATCTCCAACACCCGGATTATCTCTCTCTCTCATAAACCTCCGTCTACTTCATCTATCCATTGTTTCTCTCATTTGTCTCCTTTCTCATAAACTTTAACTTATACATCATACTTTCTAATGAACCCTAATTTACACCTCATAAATCGAGCTTAATTCTAATTAACCACAAATCGAGCTTGAAATTGTTAAGATTTGTGCAAATTAGCTTTGAAAAGATTCATATAAGGTAGTATTTATATACCTCTCTGCTATGTTTTTTGATAATTTCTCTCCGTGTTTTTTACTCTTGGTTCGTGTTTATGCAGCCTCTATGCGCATGGATTTCCATTCATAGCACCCGAGGTTCTTTCTTTCCTTTCCTTTTTTATAACATTTGTTTAAATCTTGTAGAATTGGTTAAATATAATCAATTGCAAAAGATTTAAACATATCAAATCCTCTATAATGTCCAGTGAGTGTTCTGTGATATTTAAAATTTAGATCTGTAGAATATACCTAAATTTTGTATTTACATAAGTTATTGTATGTATAGTGGGCCAACGTTTAGTATTGAATATTATTATTTTATGATTAATGTGAGTTAAAATTCATGTGCAAAAAATTAAACACAGGTTAATTAATTAAGAAATAAGAGTTTTGATATTTTTTGTATATAAGATAAGACTTGTTGATTGTTAAAAAGTTAAGTTCAATGATTATGATATTTAAAGACTTCCATGTCGTGCTTTCAAATTGTTTGCATTCTTGTGTATATTATTAGCTTGTACGAAAGAAGAGGTTAATAAGGCCATGGAAACAACGAAAAAAGTACAAACCAGTGGGCAAAAACTATTCCTTGAAAGTGAGCAAAACTCCTTCACAAAGCTGCAATTGCTAATTGTCTAATGGAGGAAGCCAAAGACTCAGTTATAGAGGTACTTTTTAAGATATAGGGGCAATTGTACATATGGTATTTAAGTTTTGATTTCCTGACCAGCTTCTTTATTACAAATAATTGTTCTTCTTATTAGTTCACTGGAATTATAGTAATCTTATATAATTTCTAGCATTTAGCATTATTCTTGCTGATGTTGGCTTAGTCTTGTGATTGTATTTTCCGGTTTGTTTTGTGGGTTTGATGATATATACTGTCTCTTCTTGGGAGCTTGAAGAACCTCTATTCTTAAATAAGCAATATGGTTTGTCTAATGGAAGTAATCAGGCCATTTTATTGAGGTTTACCAGACGTTTCATGACCGGGGTCCTTGCTCGACAGATTAAAGCTGGAAAAGTTATGCACCGAAAAGTTAGTAGTAATATTAACTTTGAAATTACCTGATTGAAATTGAATGTTGTATATATAGTATAGTATATTGAATAATGAGTAATTCCATGATCTTAACTACAGGGCTCTAATGGTGGAGTGAAGTTATACTAGGAATTGCTGCTGATGGATCTGCTAATGAGTCAAGCTCACAATATGGCATGATTGTTTTTGCCTTTATGTATTTGTCTAATATCCTTCAATTCCAGTCAATTGAGCAAAAAGATGAAGGTACATGTAATATTATTTTATCTCAATTTCTATTGCATTTATTATTGTATTTATATTATCAATTATTTTTATGTTTATTAAATTTAATTTAGTGATTAGCTATTTTTTATTAGTTTAATAATTTCAATTTATTACGAAATATTGGTGAGACAAAAAGAGATCAGGGAGACAAAAATCTTTAAAAATTATAGATGTTGTAATCTAGTACGAGGGGGGTTGTTCTTGAATGCCGAAAGATGCAAAAACTTCTGAATGAGTAACTCCTGGTTGCTGAGAGCGTTAATATTAATCTTGTAGCTATAGTCTACTCTTCTCTCAAATTAAGTAATTGATCTATATAAAGTTACTAGCATAATATCATGATGGTAACTAGTAAGGATGGAATACACATCGATTATTATTAAGTAAAAAACATTTTATTGTCAATATCAATCTTACAAATCTTTCTGTAGTAGAGTTTAATGACATTCATTTGTTTATTTTTTTACATTTTAACCTTTGTGCTTCTGTGGGTGCTGACATGTAAGATGTGGATTGAAATGGAGAGAGTTGATGAAGGTATAGTGCACATAATTGCTCAGAAACACATAAGGTGGCTTGTCATGGGATCAACAACAGAGAAACAATATTCAAAGTATGAAGCATCTGTCTGAGTTACAGTTTAATCATTGTGATAATATTTCTAATTTCTTGCAAAATTATATCATATAGAGTATGATATAATTGCACTATCTTACCGACAATAATCATAAACGATATTCTGTATAGAGGAATGTTAACCTAGGTTTTAATTTTATGTAGAGGTGATTGTAATTTGATAATTTGAGGTAGAACAAATGGAGTCTAATTCACAGAGAAGGGGTGGAGGAAGTATGGTTCCGATATCGCCATCGCATACTCCGAGGTCGACTGACAAGTCGATGAGAGATCTACGATCGGATGGAAGAAGAATGGTTCTGGAGGCTTGAATAGTGCAAACATGCATGGAATATTATCAGGGGCCTTCACTCCATCACAATAGATGGAGCTACAACATCAGGCATTGATCTACAAGTATATCACTGCAAATTCCCCTATCCCTTCTAATCTTCTCAGCCCTATTCGAAAAGCCCTTGATTCTGCTGGTTTCTTTAGCTTTCCAGGTTCCTATCTAAGACCCAACACTTGTAAGTTTGAATTTTGGTCTTTTATATAATTCCATTTTTATTTACATGTAAGGTTAGCATATGCTTGCATCCCTTTCAATATGAACTCATTATAATTGATGTTTGAATCTTGTTCTGTATATGTTTGAGCCTTTTATCTGATTTTTATGTTTCTCTCTATCTGTCTGTCTCTGCTTGATTAGTTTTACTTATCCCCAAGAAAGATAGAACTATTTGTACTATATTTTAGCCAGTTGGGGACAAAAATAGTTTGATTTTAGTGTACTGTTTATTATGGCATTATATATCATGTAAATCCTAATGTGAATAAGTAGAGAAGTACTGAATTTTTAGGGAAGTCATGTGTGTAAGTAATTTTATTCTATGTCAAACAGTGGGATGGGGTGCTTTTCATTTGGGATTTTCTAACAACACCGATCCTAAGACAGGGAGGTGTTGTTGGACTGACGTCAAGAAATGGCGATGCTCGAGAGCTGCTGTTCATGTTCCTGACCAAAAATATTGTGAGTGGCAAGTCAACCGAGGACGCCGTCATTCAAGAAAGCATGTGGAAGGTCAAACTGCACATTCCTTCTCTGGAACCACCAACACTACTGTTAAGTTTCTGCCTGCATCCTCTGCCTCGGTGGTTCCGGCCAACGGTACATCTAACAATATTGGCCTCTCGCACCACCAACTAACCCACTTGCAGCATTGTGCATCTTATCCTTCGGCAACTCCTCATCTTAACAGGTGATGGAGAATTTACTTATGGGCTTTTTTATATTCTTTAATCTTTTGGCACATATTTACCTTATAGGCTACATTCTCTGAATTTACATAGCTAGTTGATGCATGTGCATATGTACTACTCTGTCAAGTAGTAGTACATAATTTTTACCCTTAGGCATAGTATTGTGGTACTACTACTTCCTAGTTCCTACTAGCAAAAGGCTTTATACATAAATTTCACTTTTTATTCTACATTCTAATTTTCAAGTATTGAACCTGAACCTGATGTTGTGTATTTTTTCAGCAGAAGTTACCTAAACAATAAAAATGTTGATGAGAAATTACAAGATGGTAGAGGACTCTCCATGCTATCTTCGAACATTGGTCTGAAAGATCAATTTTTGACTTAAAAATGGAGGAATCTATATGAAGAATCCTTTCCAAAAAAGCACTTCCATGATAAGCTATGATTCATCTAAAGATATCATGGACAGCCAAAACAAATCACAACTATATCTCCTATTCCTGGTGCAACAGGTGGAAACAAGACAAAGTCTCCTGGTCCTGGTGCTTGTATTTTATTTGAAATGCATGTATAGTATGGTATGAGAAATATTTTTATATTAGACTTGTAATTTGGATGAGTACCTTTATGTTTCTTAATGGATGTTTTTTGTTGGGATGTTGCATTGTTTTGGTTCCCTGTGGCTGTAAATAGTATCAGGATGACATGCAATTTACAGAACATTAACATCACAATGGTACATGTAAAGCGATGTAAAAAATGTCCAAAAGACATTATAAAAAATAATATTAAATGAAAAAGAACTAAAAAAACAATGTGAAATAGTCATTTAACATCGGTTCTGAAAAAAAACTCAATGTATTTTAAGTTAAATAACATCGGTTAGAGAAATTGGTTGATGTTAAACAAAAAGATTTAACATCGGTTTCGTGAAGAACACCAAAGTCTTATCCATCATTTCACATCGGAGGGTTTATTTAACCGATGTCTGATCAAACATTTCACATCGGGCAACTAATCTAACCGACGTTTGATCTAGCATTTCACATCGGTTTGTTCAAAAGAATTTTAATAAATGGCTTTTAGAGCTTGTAAGTTTCATATTTTAATGGATAAATACCTCATAATATACTCATATTCACCTAGAAATACTGTAATATAAGCTAAAATTTACTGCAAAAACATCACATTTAATCTTAAAACCGATGTATAGCACTGTAATAGACATCGGTTGGTAACCGATGTCAAAGACTGATGACATTTAACATCACACGCGAAGACATCGGTTCAGATTTTTTTTAACATCGGTTCTGAATCAATGTCTGATCCCATATTTCTAATAGTGTGAGGGAGGCCTCTATGACAATAAGGGAGAAAATGAAGGTGGTGACAGGAGAAAACTACTTTCATATGCAGAGACCGTGATATGGCATCGAATTTTGGCTTCTAGGGATATACATGAGAACTATTGTGCTGCTTAGGTAGGCATAATACTATCATGTTGTCAATATACATCCACTCATATGTAACTGTGCATTGCAGTACTATATACTATGAAATCGGCCTAACAATTTTTTTTTCGGGCTAGGGAAGAATTTCAATAATTTCAGTCATAGGCGTACACCAGTTGCACATGTTTTTATTTGTCCTTTTAGTCTTTCATGTTTTGTACAGTGTAATCCTCATTGCTCTCGGACAAGCCAATGTAAGATTTTTTTGGCTTTTCAAAAGTCGTTAAATATTTTTCTTCCTTGAATAGAGCCATGGTCTATGGAAACCAAATTGGTCAAGCCAATTGTCATTTTAGCCTATTTAAATTATATTCACCTACTTGTTTCAGAAATACTAACTTATTGTTCTCGACTAGAGACAAAGTTTGTCTTTTTACTTTATTATTATAAAATGGCTCGGGGCTCAATAAATGTCTACTACATATTCTTGATGTATTTTTTTCTGATAATTGTATACAGTACCCACCAACACGCACATTGTTGTTTCCTGTGCTTTTTTACTTTTTGATCATTATATTGGGTGGATCCCTTCCTTTCAACACAGCTTGAATTAGCATATGCTCAATGTTTTCTCTACAGCTAAATCAACCAGAAGATTTTATTTAACTTTTTTTTCTCGGAGAGTATGAAATTTGGTAGCTACTTGCTTATGCATTATGGTCTATATATTCAGGTCCAACACTATGAAAGGCTTTCAACTTTTGTTCCGCTGAATGTTCCCCTTGGATCTTTCTCTAACATAAGAACTGGTGATTGCATTGTAACCTTTTCATGCTGAAAGATATACAATTTAAAGGCCAGGATTAACTTTTAATGGAACTCCCACCTCACTGCACCTTTTTTTGTCTATAGCATTAATACATGGTAATCTCTATAAGATATAAAACTGCAATGCATGCGAGAGTTGGGAATGTTTTTCTAGTCTTGATATAAATGTATTATTTGTTAGTGTTTGTGCCCTAGAGACAACACTATGATGTTTTAGTTTAAGAAATTTAGATTATTAATATTTATGTTCTATCGATTATTCCCTTTATAATTTATTAATTTTTAATTTAATGCGATATAAATGTTAGATTAATAAATGTCCTTGAAATATGATACACAATTCTCCGTTTGGCAATTCCGTTAAGTGGGCTTATTGGCTTATAAGCCCGTAACAGCTTATTGACGAGTGTTTGTCGACCCAGCTTATAAGTTGAATTTACAACTTATAAGCTGATAAGTTGGATGTTGGTAACGACGTACTTTTTCACAACTTATTTTTGATTTTTCATTTTTTTATCAATTTTATTTTAGAATATATTTTTTTAAATGTTAATATAACTTAAAATATAAGAATTAAGATAATTATATATATATAAATTATTTATTTTAATTCATTAATACAAAAACAATTATGGCTTATAAGTTAAATTATCCAAACACTTATATAACTTATAAGTATTTATTAACTTATCACTTATTACTCACTTATTCACTTTAAGTCATAAGTTACTTATTTTAAGATTTCCCAAACGGGCACTATATCTCTAAGTACGTGACTTAGAAATGAGATTATGAGAATAGTATCAATATTCCTAAAGGTCCCTAGTCGAGTATTATTATTAAGGGACAATAATAATGCATTAAGACTGGTGTGTTTGTTGATTGATGATCATATGATCATAGGTATAGTGATACTAAAATAAAAAACACAGGCATATGTAAATGTACATGTTGGTGGACATACCCGGTGTGAGATTTTACATGTCTGTTGTGTCATAAGTAATTCTCACAGTGATAATGCTGTAATGGTCCTTAGACCTGAAGTCATTATATTTCTATATGAGAATTAATATACATTGATTTCATTAAAAGTTATCCTTGACCGAGTAATAATAAAACTGGACATTGGGTATATTAGGAATCGTATGAGAAATATGAATGATCTAGATGTGATTTAACCAACCTATTTTAGGAGTGATATTATTGGCCTCTTGTATGAGCTAGACTATCAAAATGTGTCGCCATGCTCAAATGTTGATTCGATATGATAGTCTACTCATTGATCAAGAAAACTTGGATTAAACTCTGATGAGGATGACATGTTACATGCCTCTAATTTAATCCATAATATTTGGTTAATCTATGATGTATTACTATATGCCGCTCATTGCTTACGATTTTATATTAGATTTAAAATTCATTGTCAACATAATAGTAACCTATAGGGTCACAAATAAAGAATGCTTAAAGGATTATTTAATATAAATTGGATTTAAATTATAGTAAAGTAATTCAATTTATTTATAATATTAACTAAGTATGACTTAATTAATTAGAAAAATAATGATATTTGAATTTACTAATATTAGTTATGAAATTTAGTTGTTAAATAATTAAGCGTGACTTAATTATTTTACAAACAGGAATTTTGAATTAATAATAATTCCTAATAGTTAAGAGTTACAATTCTTTTTCCACTCTCTATATATTATCTCTTGTATGGCTGATTTAGGGTGAAAGAGTTTTACAAAAACCCTAGGCACCAAGAGAGAAGATGCAAAGAGCAAGAAGAAACGAGTTTGTGCTAGTACACATCCAATCCTTGAGTTCAAGCATTCGTGTGGATACCGATAGAGCGTAGATCGCGAGAGCGGGATGCGTGGTGATCATTAGTCAACCAATTTGTAAAGCTTTTTAAGGTAAACAATCTGATCTATGAATTAAATATCTGTTTTTCGCATGGATCCTACGGTGGGTATCAAACATTCTGGTCAACCACGTTTTTAATTACTGTTTCAGTTGTGTTTATTGTCCGAAAGTTATTTAAACTGAGGGAAAGCATCTTTACTCTGTCGTGTATTGTTCACTCCCGCAATTGACTCGGACCAGGCAGGTACAATCTCTTTATTGGATACCTCAATTAAAGAATCCACTTTAAGATAACTAGTGTTGCAAGGTTTTCTTGCTAATGAACTTTGTATTTAATAAATTTATTCTCTACCTGCTTTCGAACTAAGAAGAAAATTATACATATTTTAGCCTACAATTTCCAAAATTATGAAATATAATGTTGTGACGCCTCCAGCTTTTTGTTTGCAAGTTCAATATTGTACTTTGGGCATTTCTTTTATGAATCACTCTCACTCTTTTCAATATTGTAAAGTCCTTGATCCTTATTTACTTTTTTGCATTCTTATTCACTATTGGTAATTAATTTGACATATGTTTCCCTATGTTTCCTTGTAGTTTTATTGTGACAGTCTCAACCGTGGGATTAGGAGTTGACGTCACCAACAACAACAATAACAAACTTAATATAATCCATTTCAATGATAGGATATAAATACGACCCCTTTACCAAGATCTTTTCTAGGTTTAGGTATGATTTTGGTTACAACTATTACAAAACCAACTTATTACAACAATCCTGACGCAACTAACCTAATACAACAACTCAACAGACCATCTTTGATTTGACACAACTACCTCAGAGGAGTCCGGTATGGAAGGAACTCGAACTCTGCCCTGAATAGGATGAAAAGAGGTCTCTTTAACATCTGCAATGATTATATACAAAATATTCTGCAAGGGTGAGCAATTAATTGCTTAGCAGTACCACTATATAAATAACAAGTAAAATGATTTACAATAAAACAGTTATACGAACAGAATTATAAACTTGTTAAAAAAGAAGTAAAACATGTATAACTTGATATAAATACTAGCATGCTCCATTAAACAATATCATTAGTCGTGTGCTATGTATGAATACCAGAGTCAAATTTTAGCATGGTATCATTTCCAAAACCGCCGTTCCATTACAGGAACCACAAAACCAGTTGTTCCGTTACTGGAACAATAAACCATAATTAGATATATATTTGGACAAATCCTAGGGACAGCTAATCAGTATATCCCACCATAGACCTGTTCCGGAACTCAGAGACTAGCTAGGTCTCTTTCACGCTAGACTAAGCGGTTTAAAAAAGGCGCGCAACGGACTTAGCCTCTTACGCAAACCCGCTGAGCCGTTACGGGCCTTTTACGCAACCATCCAATATTTGATTTGTTTTATCCACTTTCCAAAATCACTTATATCTATCTCTTTTCAAACAATTATACCACATCACACTTTCCAAAACGTTTCAACTTTTAATCACAATCTAAAGATAGGCATTTTTCAGAAGTTACTTTTTTCCCAAAATATAAGTTAACAAAACATTTTTAAACACGGGAGATACGTAACTTAAAGTGTTCTATTCCAGTACATAAATTAAATCAACAATTAGTCATATATACTGAACTGTAAAAGATTCACTACACCATAAACAGCCTATTGCAACTAAAAAAAAATGTTAGTATAGGTCCAATATGTTGCTGTTGGCCCAAAATATTCAAATGCAACACTTTTCTGGTGTTCTTTTTTCGATGCTGCCTTTGGGGTCAATAGCAACGCTATGATTCTCTATGCCAACATATATTTTTATGTTGAAACAGAGGGCAACAATAACAATATTTTTATCTTATACCAACATCGTTTTATGTTGCCTTTGAATTAAAATATCCGGCAAAAGTTAGTGGGTCCCACATGACACATAAGCTGCCAACTGTGTCATGGCACATGTGATGTGCCACATCAGCAGATGTGGGACCCACCTTTGGCACATTAGCATATGTGGGACAATCATTCAACACTTTACAGGAGCAATGAAAAATTTTTAATTTATAAAAAAAAATTCACAATTGATTTACATGATTTTCGGAAAGCTAAATCAACATTACAATTTACTTTATAATAATCCAAACCAATCTTGATTCCAATTCACCTAATTAATTACAAGAGTATCTTTTACCTAATTTACAGTAATCACTTATTACCAACACACAACAAAGAAAAACTAAATGACAAATATATTCCAACAAAAATAGATTAAAAAAATTTCCCAGACATTCTATGGGCCATCAAGATAAGCAAATTTCACTTATTCATCGGTCATGCACTTTTGTTGTTCAGGTACTGGCGTAATGTTATTGCAGAAATTATAGTTTTACTCAAATAGATACAATTTTTAAAGCGGCATATAAAAAGTAGGAGACTTGGACTGTTTCAATCATATAAACAGAACATATCAATAACAAATCCACCAAGCTTACCAGACTTGGACATTTTTAAAATTGTTGTAACTATATTTCTTAAGTCTTAACAGTGCCTGTTGGCTCTCAATAAAGGAAGTGAAGAAAGTTATCATGTATATTTGCAGGCGACCTTCTTTGCTGTTATGTTACAGTTCATCATAGATGACAATAGGTTGTTACTTCAAAAATTTAAATGCTTAAAACATGACAGCAAAACCATATACTCTCTAATGATAAGGCCTAAGATTCACCAAAACAATAAAGAACTGGTTCAGGAAGCACAAACATATTTTTTGATATTTTAAACCTATGTTTATTGATCAGCTTACAGAACCACAAATGTCTCAAGTGTCAAAGAGTATTTAAGATGTCACGGAAAGCTACATTTTTCTGCTGCACACAAAATCAAATATGCAGGCCTAGGACCATATTCTGTCAAGTGTCAAAGAGTGTATCATATATACAGCGTATAGAACCACAAATGTCTTAAGTGTTAAAGAGTGTATCATATATGCAGTCTCTAACAGTGAATTGAAAGTAACATAATCAAATATGCTTCACACAAAAATTTAAGCACAGTCCTGCCATATGATATGATTTTAATTGTCCGAAGATATGCATGCGTGCTTAAATAGGACCTCAGTATTGCATTTTCTTTTTCTTTTATATGTTCTTTGGTTAATAATTTATTTACTTATTACTTAATAATTTTAGATACAGTGCATTTATTTACTCATCAGTAAAACCAGCACCTTTTGTCACCGAGTTGCAACATATTTTTTTACTGCTAATCCATTTTCCTAATTATAACAAAAGGATATAATAGGACACTCTCAAGTCTGAAATGTGACGAAACATAATAGAAGGACATTGTTGTCACATTTGGTCTATGGTCTATATATAACTTAACAGTAGCAGAAAACTTGCTTTAAGGATGCTTAACTCATACATTGTAACAAGTTAGTCTGGTGGAATGGATTGTGTGTATGTTAGTGCAAAAGATAAGAAAGAATCTCCCTTTTTCTCCTAGAATATTTTCTTCAGGGACAAAGCTATTGTTAAATACAAGCTCACACCTGCAGATTATAGAAATTTCAATACATATCATCGCTAGGGTGTTGTATCAGCACTTGGCACTTATAGAAACACAATTTAATCAACTAAACCACCATTATTAGCTGTGTAATTGTTTATATACATACATGGGACTTCCTCGCATTTCAAGTTTGTCCAATTTCCGTGTAGCTGTGAATCTACATTATATTCGCAAGGAATCAGTAAAAAATGAAAGAACCGTACAAGTTCTTATCATAGATTGGATCACATTATATATTTTTTTCTCATAATTTAAATTACAGTCCACTCCTGAGACATTACAAATCTATATATTTTTGACCCTGTGCTTGTGCACATGGAATAGTGCACGAAGAAGGTGCAGAAGGCATACCCAGCCTTTCCTTTGTCGATGATAAAAGCTGTGATTCCTTTGGAGCCAGGAGCCATGTCTGTTTTTGCGTATACAATGTTTTATATTATAGTTCCAAAGAAATATATTACAATATTAGACTTCATTTAAAAAAGCAAAGATTGTTTAATATATTGTAGACATACATTAAATCAGCAGATGAGGGTACTGTAACACCTCTGTCACGCATTGAAATTTGAAACATGTCAAATATTTTGCTGGTCAAGTCCAGTTACTAATTGCCCAAACAAAATGATCTTTTGGATCCTCTGATGACTTTTGTATATTCTATGCAACTTAATTTATATTGTCTGTATGTACTGTATGGGAAATAAAGAGCGGTAACATTGTATATATGACTATGCAGGACTCAAAAAATTAAGTTTCGTTGATGTGGCAAAGCACAAAATTAATGGTAACCTACCACAGTCACGGTGAATGCGGAACAGAGTATCTTCTCATTGTCTTATTGAGATACCATCAAAGGAATTTGCAATATCTCGAAGTCTTCCTTGCCATTGCCTCGGTCAGTCCTGCAAGAGCTGATTAAACTACCACCTTTTTTTAAGATCCCACTCATCTTTCCGCTGATAAAGACAACAATATAATTGAAATACTGTATTATAACAACTAACACGAAGAAGCTAAACAAAAAAAAGATCACAACAAAAATCTAATAATAGAAAGCTCAACCAAGTTAATTTGCCATTCCTGCAACCATATTAAAATAATAATAATCACAGAAAAGAAATAAAATAAACACTATATGTATCATTCAAAATAGTAACAACAATCAAAACATAAAAATTATATAAAAAAATGAAATTAAACATTAATATGCCCATTAAATAGAATCAAATACCAAAGAGACGAAAAATCGATAGATTAATTTGACATGTGGGGGAATAAACGGATCACACATTTCATCAAACATGTTCGGGGCAAGATAAAACATATGACATAAAACATAATATGAGCAGTAACATCCAAGATTTAAACCTGATTAAACCCGGATGAAGCCTCAAATTAAAACCCTAATTTTAAACTTCTTAATCAATAAAAAACCCAAATCAAACCTAAGCAGTAAGCATAACAGCGCCACCAGCCACCTTAATCTTCCTCTCTGCAATCTTCGAAACAATTTTGGCCTTAACGACAATTGGTTGTGACACAGACCTCTTGCCAAGGACCTTAAAATATGCCAACTGAGTAACATCAACGACCGCCGAGATGCTTGCGGTGTTTTCCGATACGACCGTTGCCGGCGCTAATGTAGCCGCGCTTCTTACACACTATAAGAAATTTGCAATCAGACAACGGTTAAAAAAAAACCCGTTGTCCTAAAACATCATACAACGGTTAATTGATTTTGCAAAAAAAACAGTTGTGTGAGGTCCAGAACAAACAACGGATATCCATCTTTTTTAAACTGTTGTACAAATTGTATCCTCTCATCGAGTCAGACAACAGTTTTTTAAATATAGTGTTGTGGTAGATGTTTAACACAATGGTTACAAACCGTTGTTACTATGTTAACATATAGGGATATAAGACAACAGTTTTACATTACATTGTTTAATTGAGACAATGGTTTTTCAGAAAGGTTGTCCTCTAAACCATCAAACAACGGAATGAAACAGTTGTCTGAGGAATTTCAATGGGTACCACGTATTGAGGTGGCAGCACGTGATAGGTGGTAAATCTTTCACAAGGATTGTTGAGATGGCGAAATGAGAGCCCTTCATTGATATGAGATTTGATATCGGCCGTTAGATCGAAAAATAGTTGAATTCTTATACAACAGTTTTATTTTAAAACAAAAGTGTTATCTTAGTTGGTCTCATACAAGCTTTTAGATATTACGTTGTGTAATTCACACAACAGTTTTTAGAAGGGTTGTCTTAGAGACCTTCATACAATAAAATAAAACAGTTGTCTGAAATAGTTATTTTATAATTTCAATGGGCACCACCTGATAAGATGGCACCTAATGATAGGTTGTAAACATTTTACTCGGATTGCTGAAGTGTCTGAATGATAGCCCTTGATTGAAATGAGATTATATATTAGCCGTTAGATTGAAAAAAGCTGATATGCTTACACAACGGTTTTATAATAAAAAAGCGTTGTCTTAGTTTATCTTTACACAATGGTGTTTCAAGGAAACCATTGTAAAAGTATTAGTGTATAAAATGAGATTCCCGGTTCACAAGATTAATTTTTAAAATGATTTTTTTGACAATCCAACCGTACGGATGTTAACATATATCAATTTTAGTCATATGGAAAAATTATTAAAAAATTTGAAATTCATCTTGCATGTCAGCATTAGAAAAATCCAGTAGAGGTACCCCTCCCCACAACGAGACTCGTTCCCGATTTATAAGATTAATTTTTAAAATGATTTTTTCGATGATCCAACCATACGGATATTAAGATATATCAATTTTAGTCATATAAAAAATTATTAAAAAATTTAAAATTCATCTTGCATGTCAAGATTAGAAAAATCCAGAAGAAGTACCCCTCGCCACAACGAGACTCGTTCCCGATTTACAATATTAATTTTTAAAATGATTTTTTCGACAATCCAACCGTACGGATGTTAAGATATATCAATTTTAGTCATATGAAAAAATTATTAAAAAATTTAAAATTCATCTTGCATGTCAGGATTAGAAAAATCCAGTAGAACTACCCCTCCCCACAACGAGACTTGTTCCCGATTTATAAGATTAATTTTTAAAATGATTTTTTCGACAATCCAACCATACGGATGTTAAGATATATCAATTTTAGTCATATGAAAAATTATTAAACAAATTGAAATTCATCTTGCATGTCAGGATTAGAAAAATCCAGTAGAAGTACCCCTCCTCACAACGAGACTCGTTCCCGATTTACAAGATTAATTTTTAAAATGATTTTTTCGATGATCCAACCGTACGGATGTTAAGATATATCAATTTTAGTCATATGAAAAAATTATTAAAAAATTTGAAATTCATCTTCCATGTCAGGATTAGAAAAATCCAGTAGAAGTACCCCTCCCCACAACGAGACTCTTTCCCGATTTTTAAGATTAATTTTTAAAATGATTTTTTCAACGATACAACCGTACGGATGTTAAGATATATCAATTTTAGTCATATGAAAAATTATTAAAAAAACTGAAATTCATCTTGCATGTCAGGATTAAAAAAATCCAGTAGAAGTACCCCTCCTCACAACGAGACTCGTTCCCGAGTTACAAGATTATTTTTTAAAATGATTTTTTCGACGATCCAACCGTACGGATGTTAAGATATATCAATTTTAGTCATATGAAAAAATTATTAAAAAATTTGAAATTCATCTTGCATGTCAGGATTAGAAAAATCTAGTAGAAGTACCCCTCCCCACAACGAGACTCGTTCCCGATTTATAAGATTAATTTTTAAAATGATTTTTTCGATGTTCCAACCATACGGATGTTAAGATATCTTAATTTTAGTCATATGAAAAAATTATAAAAAAAATGAAATTCATCTTGCACGTCAAGATTAGAAAAATGCAGTAAAAGTATCCCTCCCCACAACAAGACTCGTTCCCGATTTACAAGATTAATTTTTTAAATGATTTTTTCGACGATCCAACCGTACGGATGTTATGATATATCAATTTTAGTCATATGAAAAATTATTAAAAAATTTGAAATTCATCTTGCAAGTCAAGATTAGAAAAATCCAGTAGAAGTACCTATCCCCACAACGAGACTCGTTACCGATTTAGAAGATTAATTTTTAAAATGATTTTTTCGACGATCCAACCGTACGGATTTTAAGATATATCAATTTTAGTCATATGAAAAAATTATTAAAAAATTTTAAATTCATCTTGCATGTCAGGATTAGAAAAATTCAATAGAACTACCCCTCCCCACAACAATACTCGTTCCCGATTTAGAAGATTAATTTTTAAAATGATTTTTTCGATGATCCATCCGTACGGATGTTAAGATATATCAATTTTAGTCATACGAAAAAATTATTAAAAAATTTGAAATTCATCTTGCATGTCAGGATTAGAAAAATGCAGTAAAAGTATCCTTCCCCACAACGAGACTTGTTCCCGATTTACAAGATTTATTTTTAAAATGATTTTTTCGATGATCCAACCGTACGGATGTTAAGATATATCAATTTTAGTCATATGAAAAATTATTAAAAAATTTGAAATTCATCATGCATGTCAGGATTAGAAAAATCTAGTAGAAGTACCCCTCTCCACAACGAGACCCGTTCCCGATTTCCAAGATTAATTTTTAAAATGATTTTTCGACAATCCAACCGTATGGATGTTAAGATATATCAATTTTAGCCATATGAAAAAATTATTAAAAAATTTGAAATTCATCTTGCATGTTAGAATTAGAAAAATACAATAAAAGTATCCCTCCCCACAACGAGACTCGTTCCGATTTACAAGATTAATTTTTAAAATGATTTTTTCGACGATCCAACCGTACGGATGTTAAGATATATCAATTTTAGTCATATGGAAAAATTATTAAAAAATTTGAAATTCATCTTGCATGTCAGGATTAGAAAAATCCAGTAGAAGTACCCCTCCCCACAACGAGACTTGTTCCCGATTTATAAGATTAATTTTTAAAATGATTTTTTCGACAATCCAACCGTACGGATGTTAAGATATATCAATTTTAGTCATATGAAAAATTATTAAACAAATTGAAATTCATCTTGCATGTCAGGATTAGAAAAATCCAATAGAAGTACCCCTCCTCACAACGAGACTCGTTCCCGATTTACAAGATTAATTTTTAAAATGATTTTTTCGATGATCCAACCGTACGGATGTTAAGATATATCAATTTTAGTCATATGAAAAAATTATTAAAAAATTTGAAATTCATCTTCCATGTCAGGATTAGAAAAATCCAGTAGAAGTACCCCTCCCCACAACGAGACTCTTTCCCGATTTTTAAGATTAATTTTTAAAATGATTTTTTCAACGATATAACCGTACGGATGTTAAGATATATCAATTTTAGTCATATGAAAAATTATTAAAAAAACTGAAATTCATCTTGCATGTCAGGATTAAAAAAATCCAGTAGAAGTACCCCTCCTCACAACGAGACTCGTTCCCGAGTTACAAGATTATTTTTTAAAATGATTTTTTCGACGATCCAACCGTACGGATGTTAAGATATATCAATTTTAGTCATATGAAAAAATTATTAAAAAATTTGAAATTCATCTTGCATGTCAGGATTAGAAAAATCTAGTAGAAGTACCCCTCCCCACAACGAGACTCGTTCCCGATTTATAAGATTAATTTTTAAAATGATTTTTTCGATGTTCCAACCATACGGATGTTAAGATATCTTAATTTTAGTCATATGAAAAAATTATAAAAAAAATGAAATTCATCTTGCACGTCAAGATTAGAAAAATGCAGTAAAAGTATCCCTCCCCACAACAAGACTCGTTCCCGATTTACAAGATTAATTTTTTAAATGATTTTTTCGACGATCCAACCGTACGGATGTTATGATATATCAATTTTAGTCATATGAAAAATTATTAAAAAATTTGAAATTCATCTTGCAAGTCAAGATTAGAAAAATCCAGTAGAAGTACCTATCCCCACAACGAGACTCGTTACCGATTTAGAAGATTAATTTTTAAAATGATTTTTTCGACGATCCAACCGTACGGATTTTAAGATATATCAATTTTAGTCATATGAAAAAATTATTAAAAAATTTTAAATTCATCTTGCATGTCAGGATTAGAAAAATTCAATAGAACTACCCCTCCCCACAACAAGACTCGTTCCCGATTTAGAAGATTAATTTTTAAAATGATTTTTTCGACGATCCATCCGTACGGATGTTAAGATATATCAATTTTAGTCATACGAAAAAATTATTAAAAAATTTGAAATTCATCTTGCATGTCAGGATTAGAAAAATGCAGTAAAAGTATCATTCCCCACAACGAGACTTGTTCCCGATTTACAAGATTTATTTTTAAAATGATTTTTTCGATGATCCAACCGTACGGATGTTAAGATATATCAATTTTAGTCTTATGAAAAATTATTAAAAAATTTGAAATTCATCATGCATGTCAGGATTAGAAAAATCTAGTAGAAGTACCCCTCTCCACAACGAGACCCGTTCCCGATTTCCAAGATTAATTTTTAAAATGATTTTTCGACAATCCAACCGTATGGATGTTAAGATATATCAATTTTAGCCATATGAAAAAATTATTAAAAAATTTGAAATTCATCTTGCATGTTAGAATTAGAAAAATACAATAAAAGTATCCCTCCCCACAACGAGACTCGTTCCGATTTACAAGATTAATTTTTAAAATGATTTTTTCGACGATCCAACCGTACGGATGTTAAGATATATCAATTTTAGTCATATGGAAAAATTATTAAAAAATTTGAAATTCATCTTGCATGTCAGGATTAGAAAAATCCAGTAGAAGTACACCTCCCCACAACGAGACTCGTTCCGATTTACAAGATTAATTTTTAAAATGATTTTTTCGACGATCCAACCGTACGGATGTTAAGATATATCAATTTTATTCATATGGAAAAATTATTAAAAAATTTGAAATTCATCTTGCATGTCAGGATTAGAAAAATCCAGTAGAAGTACACCTCCCCACAACGAGACTCGTTCCCGATTTATAAGATTAATTTTTAAAATGATTTTTTCGACGATCCAACCGTACGGATGTTAAGATATATCAATTTTAGTCATATGAAAATTATTAAAAAAATTGAAATTCATCATGCATGTCAGGATTAGAAAAATCTAGTAGAAGTACCCCTCTCCACAACGAGACCCGTTCCCGATTTCCAAGATTAATTTTTAAAATGATTTTTCGACAATCCAACCGTATGGATGTTAAGATATATCAATTTTAGCCATATGAAAAAATTATTAAAAAATTTGAAATTCATCTTGCATGTTAGAATTAGAAAAATACAATAAAAGTATCCCTCCCCACAACGAGACTCGTTCCGATTTACAAGATTAATTTTTAAAATGATTTTTTCGACGATCCAACCATACGGATGTTAAGATATATCAATTTTAGTCATATGAAAAAATTATTAAAAAATTTGAAATTCATCTTGCATGTTAGAATTAGAAAAATACAATAAAAGTATCCCTCCCCACAACGAGACTCGTTCTGATTTACAAGATTAATTTTTAAAATGATTTTTTCGACGATCCAACCGTACGGATGTTAAGATATATCAATTTTAGTCATATGGAAAAATTATTAAAAAATTTGAAATTCATCTTGCATGTCAGGATTAGAAAAATCCAGTAGAAGTACACCTCCCCACAACGAGACTCGTTCCCGATTTATAAGATTAATTTTTAAAATGATTTTTTCGACGATCCAACCGTACGGATGTTAAGATATATCAATTTTAGTCATATGAAAATTATTAAAAAAATTGAAATTCATCTTGCATGTCAGGATTAGAAAAATCCAAGAGAAATACCCTTCATCACAACGAGACTCGTTTCTGATTTACAAGATTATTTTTTAAAATGATTTTTCGACGATCCAACCGTACGGATGTTAAGATATATCAATTTTAGTCATATGAAAAAATTATTAAAAAATTTGAAATTCATCTTGCATGTCAGGATTAGAAAAATACAATAAAAGTATCCCTCCCCACAATGACACTCGTTCCCGATTTAGAAGATTAATTTTTAAAATGATTTTTTCGACGATCCAATTATACGGATGTTAAGATATATTAAATTTAGTCATATGAAAAAGTTATTAAAAAATTTGAAATTCATCTTGCATGTCAGGATTAGAAAAATGTAGTAAAAGTATCCCTCCCCATAACGAGACTCATTCCCGATTTACAAGATTAATTTTTAAAATTATTTTTTTGACGATCCAACCATACCGATGTTAAGATATATCAATTTTAGTCATATGAAAAAATTATTAAAAAATTTGAAAATCATCTTGCATGTCAAGATCAGAAAAATCCAGTAGAAGTACCTATCCCCACAACGAGACTCGTTACCGATTTAGAAGATTAATTTTTAAAATAATTTTTTTGATGATACAACCGTACGGATGTTAAGATATATCAATTTTAGTCATATGGAAAATTATTAAAAAATTTGAAATTCATCTTGCATGTCAGGATTAGAAAAATCCAGTAGAAATACCCCTCCCCACAACGAGACTCGTTCCCGATTTTGAAGATTAATTTTTAAAATAATTTTTTCGACTATCCACCCATAGGGATGTTAAGATACATCAATTTTAGTCATACGAAAAAATTATTAAAAAATTTGAAATTCATCTTGCATGTCAGGATTAGAAAAATCCAGTAGAAGTACCCCTCCTCACAACAAGACTCATTCCCGATTTACAAGATTAATTTTTAAAATGATTTTTTCGATGATCCAACCGTACGGATGTTAAGATATATCAATTTTAGTCATATGGAAAAATTATTAAAAAATTTGAAATTCATCTTGCATGTCAGGATTAGAAAAATCCAGAAGAAGTACCCGTCCCACAACGAGACTTGTTCCCGATTGATAAGATTAATTTTTAAAATGATTTTTCGACGATCGAACCGTACGGATATTAAAATATATCAATTTTAGTCATATGAAAAATTATTAAAAAATTTGTAACTCATCTTGCATGTCAGGATTAGAAAAATCCAGTAAAAGTACCCCTCCTCACAACGAGACTCCTTCCCGATTTACAAGATTAATTTTTAAATTGATTTTTTCGACGATTCAACCGTACGGATGTTAAGATATATCAATTTTAGTCATATGGAAAAATTATTAAAAAATTTGAAATTCATCTTGCATGTCAGGATTAGAAAAATCTAGTAGAAGTAACATTCCCCACAACCAGACTCGTTCCCGTTTTATAAGATTAATTTTTAAAATGATTTTTTCGACGATCCAACCATAGGGATGTTAAGATATATCAGTTTTAGTCATATGAAAAATTATTAAAAAATTTGAAATTCATCTTGCATGTCAGGATTAGAAAAATCCAGTAGAAGTAGCCTTCCTCGCAACAAGACTCGTTCCCGATTTACAAGATTAATTTTTTAAAATGATTTTTTCGACGATCCAACCATACGGATATTAAGATATATCAATTTTAGTCATATGAAAAAATTATTAAAAAATTTGAAATTCATCTTACATATTAGGATTAGAAAAATCCAGTAGAAGTACGCCTCCCCACAACGCGACTCGTTCCCGATTTAGAAGATTAATTTTTAAAATGATTTTTTCGACGATCCAACCATACGGATGTTAAGATATATCGATTTTAGTCATATGAAATAATTATTAAAAAATTTGAAATTCATCTTGCAAGTCAAGATTAGAGAAATCCAGTAGAAGTACCTATCCTCACAACGAGACTCGTTACCGATTTAGAAGATTAATTTTTAAAATGATTTTTTCGACGATCCAACCGTACGGATGTTAAGATATATCAATTTTAGTCATATGAAAAAATTATTAAAAAATTTTAAATTCATCTTGCATGGCAGGATTAGAAAAATCCAGTAGAAGTACCCCTCCCCACAACGAGACTCGTTCCCGATTTGGAAGATTAATTTTAAAAATGATTTTTTCGACGATCCACCCGTAGGGATGTTAAGATATATCAATTTTAGTCATATGAAAAAATTATTAAAAAATTTGAAATTCATCTTGCATGTGAGGATTAGAAAAATGTAGTAAAACTATCCCTCCCCACAACGAGACTCGTTCCCGATTTACAAGATTAATTTTTAAAATGATTTTTTCGATGATCCAATCATACGGATATTAAGATATATCAATTTTAGTCATATGAAAAAATTATTAAAAAATTTGAAATTCATCTTGCATATCAGGATTAGAAAAATACAGTAGAAGTATCCCTCCCTACAACGCGACTCATTCCCGATTTAGAAGATTAATTTTTAAAATGATTTTTTCGACGATCCAAGTATACGGATGTTAAGATATATCGATTTTAGTCATATGAAAAAATTATTAAAAAATTTGAAATTCATCTTGCATGTCAGGATTAGAAAAATGTAGTAAAAGTATCCCTCCCCACAACGAGACTCATTCCCGATTTACAAGATTAATTTTTAAAATTATTTTTTTGACGATCCAACCATACCGATGTTAAGATATATCAATTTTAGTCATATGAAAAAATTATTAAAAAATTTGAAATTCATCTTGCATGTCAAGATTAGAAAAATCCAGTAGAAATACCTATCCCCACAACGAAACTCGTTACCGATTTAGAAGATTAATTTTTAAAATGATTTTTTTGACGATACAACCGTACGGATGTTAAGATATATCAATTTTAGTCATTTGAAAAAATTATTAAAAAATTTGAAATTTATCTTGCATGTCAGGATTAGAAAAATGCAGTAGAAGTACCCCTCCCCACAACGAGACTCGGTCCCGATTTAGAAGATTAATTTTTAAAATGATTTTTTCGACGATCCACCCATAGGGATGTTAAGATATATCAATTTTAGTCATACGAAAAAATTATTAAAAAATTTGAAATTCATCTTGCATGTCAGGATTAGAAAAATCCAGTAGAAGTACCCTCCTCACAACAAGACTCGTTCCCGATTTACAAGATTAATTTTTAAAATGATTTTTTCGATGATCCAACCGTACGGATGTTAAGATATATCAATTTTAGTCATATGGAAAAATTATTAAAAAATTTGAAATTCATCTTGCATGTCAGGATTAGAAAAATCCAGAAGAAGTACCCCTCCCCCACAACGAGACTTGTTCCCGATTTATAAGATTAATATTTAAAATGATTTTTTTGACGATCGAACCGTACGGATATTAAAATATATCAATTTTAGTCATATGAAAAATTATTAAAAAATTTGAAATTCATCTTGCATGTCAGGATTAGAAAAATCCAGTAAAAGTACCCCTCCTCACAACGAGACTCCTTCCCGATTTACAAGATTAATTTTGAAATTGATTTTTTCGATGATTCAACCGTACGGATGTTAAGATATATCAATTTTAGTCATATGAATAAATTATTAAAAAATTTGAAATTCATCTTGCATGTTAGGATTAGAAAAATCCAGTAGAAGTAACATTCCCCACAACCAGACTCGTTCCCGTTTTATAAGATTAATTTTTAAAATGATTTTTTCGACGATCCAACCGTACGGATGTTAAGATATATCAATTTTAGTCATATGAAAAATTATTAAAAAATTTGAAATTAATCTTGCATGTCAGGATTAGAAAAATCCAGTAGAAGTAGCCTTCCTCGCAACGAGACTCGTTCCCGATTTACAAGATTAATTTTTAAAATGATTTTTTCGACGATCCAACCATACGGATATTAAGATATATCAATTTTAGTCATATGAAAAAATTATTAAAAAATTTGAAATTCATCTTGCATATCAGGATTACAAAAATCCAGTAATAGTACCCCGCCCCACAACGCGACTCGTTCCCGATTTTGAAGATTAATTTTTAAAATGATTTTTTCGACGATCCAACCATACGGATGTTAAGATATATCGATTTTAGTCATATGAAAAAATTATTAAAAAATTTGAAATTCATCTTGCATGTCAAGATTAGAAAAATGCAGGATCCCCACAACAAGACTCGTTCCCGATTTACAAGATTAATTTTTAAAAAGATTTTTTTGACGATCCAAACGTACGGATGTTAAGATATATCAATTTTAGTCATATGAAAAATTATTAAAAAATTTGAAATTCATCTTGCATGTTAGGATTAGAAAAATCCAGTAGAAGTAGCCTTCCTCGCAACGAGACTCATTCCCGATTTACAAGATTAATTTTTAAAATGATTTTTTCGACGATCCAACCATACGGATATTAAGATATATCAATTTTAGACATATGAAAAAATTATTAAAAAATTTGAAATTCATCTTGCATATCAGGATTAGAAAAATCCAGTAGAAGTACCCCTCCCCACAACGCGACTCGTTCCCGATTTAGAAGATTAATTTTTAAAATGATTTTTTCGACAATCCAACCATACGGATATTAAGATATATCGATTTTAGTCATATGAAAATATTATTAAAAAATTTGAAATTCATCTTGCATGTCAAGATTAGAAAAATGCAGTAAAAGTATCCCTCCCCACAAAAAGACTCGTTCCCGATTTACAAGATTAATTTTTAAAATGAATTTTTTGACGATCTAACCATACGGATGTTAAGATATATCAATTTTAGTCATAGGAAAAAATTATTAAAAAATTTGAAATTCATCTTGCAAGTCAAGATTAGAAAAATCCAGTAGAAGTACCTATACCACAACGAGACTCGTTACCGATTTAGAAGATTAATTTTTAAAATGATTTTTTCGATGATCCAACCGTACAGATGTTAAGATATATCAATTTTAGTCATATGAAAAAATTATTAAAAAATTTTAAATTCATCTTGCATGGCAGGATTAGAAAAATCCAGTAGAAGTACCCCTCCCCACAACGAGACTCGTTCCCGATTTGGAAGATTAATTTTTAAAATGATTTTTTCGACGATCCACCCGTAGGGATGTTAAGATATATCAATTTTTGTCATACGAAAAAATTATTAAAAATTTTGAAATTCATCTTGCATGTCAGGATTAGAAAAATGCAGTAAAACTATCCCTCCCCACAACGAGACTCGTTCCCGATTTACAAGATTTATTTTTAAAATGATTTTTTCAATGATCCAACCATACGGATGTTAAGATATATCAATTTTAGTCATATGAAAAATTATTAAAAAATTTGAAATTCATCTTGCATGTCAGGATTAGAAAAATCCAGTAGAAGTACCCCTCCTCACAACAAGACTCGTTCCCGATTTAAAAGATTAATTTTTAAAATGATTTTTTCGACGATCCAACCGTACGGATGTTAAGATATATCAATTTTAGTCATATGGAAAAATTATTAAAAAATTTGAAATTCATCTTGCATGTCAGGATTAGAAAAATCCAGAAGAAGTACCCCTCCCCACAACGAGACTTGTTCCCGATTTATAAGATTAATTTTTAAAATAATTTTTTCGACGATCCAACACTACGGATATTAAAATATATCAATTTTAGTCATATAAAAAATTATTAAAAAATTTGAAATTCATCTTGCATGTCAGGATTAGTAAAATGCAGTAAAACTATCCCTCCCCACAACGAGACTCGTTCCCGATTTACAAGATTTATTTTTAAAATGATTTTTTCGATGATCCAACCATACGGATGTTAAGATATATCAATTTTAGTCATATGAAAAATTATTAAAAAATTTGAAATTCATCTTGCATGTCAGGATTAGAAAAATCCAGTAAAAGTACCCCTCCTCACAACGAGACTCCTTCCCGATTTACAAGATTAATTTTTAAAATGATTTTTTCGAAGATCCACCCGTAGGGATGTTAAGATATATCAATTTTAGTCATACGAAAAAATTATTAAAAAATTTGAAATTCATCTTGCATGTCAGGATTAGAAAAATGCAGTAAAAGTATCCCTCCCCACAACGAGACTCGTTCCCGATTTACAGGATTTATTTTTAAAATGATTTTTTCGATGATCCCAATGTACGGATGTTAAGATATATCAATTTTAGTCATATGAAAAATTATTAAAAAATTTGAAATTCATCTTGCATGTCAGGATTAGAAAAATCTAGTAGAAGTACCCCTCCCACAACTAGACTCGTTCCCGAGTTACAAGATTAATTTTTAAAATGATTTTTCGACGATCCAACCGTACGGATGTTAAAATATATAAATTTTAGTCATATGAAAAAATTATTAAAAAATTTGAAATTCATCTTGCATGTCAGGATTAGAAAAATACAATAAAAGTATCCATCCCCACAACGAGACTCGTTCCCGATTTACAAGATTAATTTTTAAAATGATTTTTTCGACGATCCAATTACACGGATGTTAAGATATATCAATTTTAGTTATATGAAAAATTATTAAAAAATTTGAAATTCATCTTGCATGTCAGGATTAGAAAAATCCAGTAGAAGTACCCCTCCCCACAACGAGACTCGTTCCCGATTTACAAGATTAATTTTTAAAATGATATTTTCGATGATCCAATCGTACGGATGTTAAGATATAACAATTTTAGTCATATGAAAAAATTATTGAGATATTTTCCTATCAACTTGGTAATATTTTTAAATGATATTTTCGAAGATCCAACTATATTGAGATATATCGATTGTAATCATATAAAATATGATTCAAAAATTTTTAAATTTATCTTGTATGATTTTATAATGAAAATCGAATAGAAGTGCAACTCCAAAAAATAAAACTCTTTCTAGATTAAATAATTATTTTATTATAAAATATTTTTAGGATCATCTTGCACAATGTTAACATATATTAACTTTAGTTATGTAGAATAATAATTTAAAACTTTCAAATTTGTTTTAAATAATTTCATAAAAAAAATTATGTGAAATTATTTAAAATAAAAAATATTCTGTTAATATAAAGTAAAAAATAAATAAGTATTTAATTATAATATATAAATAAAAAATTAATTTATGATTTTTTCATTTTTCACACAATTTTTGGTTTTCCCCCTTTAATTTTCATTTCCCCTCCCTTCTAATTTTCATTTCCCCGCTTACCTTTCCCCTTCCCCTTCCCCTTTCTTAGATGTGACCGGTTCTCTGCCTCACATCTCTCTGCCACGACTCTTCCATCTCTCTTCCACGACTCTTCTCCCCCTTTTATCTACCTGCACTACAAGAAATTTGCAATCACACAACACCTATGAAACAACGGTCGACCAAAAAACCGTTGCCCCAAATTAGGAGACGACGGAGAATTTTTTTTCCACGAATAACTGTTGTTAGACAACATGTAGAACAACGGTTATAGCAGTTTTTCGAAAGACTTATCTCTGTGGCATCCTCTTATTGAGGTAGACAACAGTTCTTAAATTGCACTGTTGTCACAGATCTTTACCATAACAGTCCAAAACCGTTGTTAATAAGCTAACTTATTGTAATCTCGGACAATGGTTTTGGACTAATTTGAAAAAACAGTTGTTACAAAATATACATATAAACAACGGTTTACGGAGTCTGTTGTATAAAGGAGTCAACAGAGAAGCATCATACAACGGTTTTACAATTTTGACAGAATATCTGTCGTCTGTTTACAAGAAATCATGGCACCACCTGATTGGTGGAAATTATTTCACTTGGATCGCTGAGTTGGCGAAATGAGAGTCGTTGATTGATTTTACTTGGATTGCTTAGTTGGAAGAATGACAACCGTCGATTGTGAGAATTTATCACACAACGGTATTTTGCAGAAACCGTTGTGTAACATCTAAAATTCAGATTGGTTGATAATTAGCAAAATAATCTTTTCGAATGTTTTTTTAGACGATCCAACCTTACGGATGTTAACATATATTGATTTTAGCCATGTAAAAAAATAATAAAAAATTTCAAAATTTATCTTGCTTGACTTTATAAGGAAAATGAGGTAAAAGTACAACTCCCTAAAACAAGATTCGTTGCCGATTAACGAAATAAATTTTTCAAATGATTTTTTGGATGATCCAACCGTACGGATCTTAACATATATTAATTTTAGTCACGTAAAAAAATAAAAAAAAAATCAAAATTTATCTTGCTTGAGTTTTTAAGGAAAATGACGTAAAAGTACAACTCCCTAAAACAAGATTCGTTGCTGATTAACCAAATAATTTTTTAAAATGCTTTTTTGGACGATCCAACCGTACGGATGTTAAAATATATTGATTTTAGCCATGTAAAAAAATAATAAAAAAATTCAAAATTTATCTTGCTTGACTTTATAAGAAAAATGAGGTAAAGGTACAACTCCGTGAAACAAGATTCAATGCTGATTAACAACATATTTTTTTAAATGTTTTTTTGGACGATCCAACCGTACGGATTTTAAAATATATTGATTTTAACCATGTAAAAAAATAATAAAAAATTTTAAAATTTATCTTGTTTGAGTTTTTAAGGAAAATGAGGTAAAAGTACAACTCCCTAAAACAAGATTCGTTGCCGATTAACGAAATAAAATTTTCAAATGATTTTTTGGACGATCCAACCGTACGGATGTTAAAATATATCAATTTTAGTTATATCAAAAAATTATTAAAAAATTTGAAATTTATCTTGCATGTCAGGATTAAAATAATCCTGTAAAATTACCCCTCCCAACAACGAGACTCGTTCCCGATTTACAAGATTAATTTTTAAAATAATTTTTTAGATGATCCAACCGTACGGATGTTAAGATATATCAATTTTAGTCATAAGAAAAAAATATTAAAAAATTTTAAATCCATCTTGCATGTGAGGATTAGAAAAATCCGGTAAAAGTATCACTCCCGACAAGAAGACTCGTTCCCGATTTACAAGAATAATTTTTAAAATGATTTTTTAGATGATCCAACCATACGGATGTTAAGATATATCAATTTTATTCATTAGAAAAAATTATTAAAAAATTTGAAATCCATCTTGCATGTCAGGATTAGAAAAATCTGGTAAAAGTACCCCTCCCGACAACGAGACTGTTTCCCGATTTACAAGATTAATTTTTAAATTGATTTTTTCGACGATCCAACCGTACGGATGTTAAGATATATCAATTTTATTCATAAGAAAAAATTATAAAAAAATTTGAAATCCATCTTGCATGTCAGGATTAGAAAAATCTGGTTAAAGTACCCCTCCCAACAACGAGACTCGTTCCCGATTTACAAGATTAATTTCTAAAATGATTTTTTCGACGATCCAACTGTACGGATGTTAAGATATATCAATTTTAGTCATAAAAAATAAGACTATTTCTTGATTAATTAATTAATTTCTTAAAAAATGCTTTTAGGGTCATCTTGCAAAATGTTAATATATATTAACTTTTGTTGTGTAGAAAAATAATTTAGAATTTTCAAATTTGTTTCAAATAATTTTATATAAAAAATTATGTGAAATTATTTAAAATAAAAATTATTCTATTAATATAAAGTAAAATACAAATTTACTAGATAAATTTTTAAAATGATTTCTTCAACGATCCAATCGTACGGATGTTAAGATATATCAATTTTAGTCATATGAAAAAATTATTAAAAAAATTCAAATTCATCTTGCATGTTAAGATTAGAAAAAATCTAGTAAAAGTACAACTCCAAACAACGAGACTCATTCCCGATTTACTAGATAAATTTTTATAATGATTTCTTCGATGATCCAACCGTACACGTATTAAGATATATCCATTTTAGTCATAAAAAAATATAAAAGAACTTCAAATTTATTTTGCATGAAAACTTCATATTATAAAAAAATTTAAATTATCAAACCATAATGTGAAATATTTACCTAGATTTTTAAATATTTTTTTTAAAAAATATTTTTTCATGCCTGACCAATAACAAAAATACTTTTATTATTTTCTCTCCCCTGTCAAATAATTTATCCCCCTATGAAAATTTGGTTTCCCCCTTCATTTCTCGATCCCCTTTACTACTTCACTTTCCCCCTTTACTTTTCAATCTCAATTGAAATTGCCTCTCTCCCCTCCCTCTCGCTGCTGAACCGATGCATCACTCTATCTCTCTCTCTCTTCAGAACCGATGCATCTTTTTCAACTCATTCTTCTTACATAATATGTGCAATTTGCCGTTGTTTATCTAGGCGAACTCGGTCTCTTTCAACACAAAGATGTTAGTCTCTCTCTCTGGGTAGGTGCTCAAATGTTATTATTCACTAAAGTTTCGTAATCAAAAGTAGAGTACACTTGAGTAGATCATTTAGTAGATGAAGGGAATTGATTTTGGGTTCAACTGGAGCTGGCAAGGGTAAGGGTTTGACTAAATTTTTGAAGAATAGGAGGTATGCTCAGCGTGTTGGATCTGGTTCCCCTGTGTATTTGTCTGCTGTTCTTGAATATCTCACTGCTGAAGTGAGTAATCTCTCTCTCTCTCCCCCTCACTCCCCCTCTATTTCTTTCTCTCTCCCTCTCTCTCTCGTAATTAGTCTCTCTCTCTTTGTTATGTATTTATTTATTTTTGTGTTAATTCTAATTCACTGGGAGAGATGTTGTGATATTGCATATATTATGGTGATATTGTGTGTTTGGTTAAAAGAGTCTAAAATCATTTGTTTTGGCATCCAAATGATATTTCAAGCCACTAGGTTGATTACGGTTGTTAATGTGGTATTTCGGAGAAAAATAGCAGATGCAGAGTCACTATCGTGCAGAGAGCCATACACCAATAAGCCTTCTGGATCTCCATGTGGTTGTGTTTTGGCAATGAAATTTGGGTTGCGGCATGGTTTACCATTGTATGCATTATTTCCTCTTGTATCGGACCTTGCTGCACAAATTTCTTGTGGGATATTTATGAAGAAAAGTCAAGTTTGCATAATGGGAGCAAATGCAAACAACCAGAATCAAGAAAAGATTGTTATCCTTTTGCAAATTTTGATAACTCTACAGCCTATCTAATATATCAAAAATTCTATCAAAAGGAAGTGGGTATCGAACCTTATTATTTTGGTAAATACGAGGTCTTGTATTTATATTATCCAGGTATGAAATGTTTATTTTGATGTTGCAGTATCAAGTATATACAGACGATTGTTTGATTAATGCAGTCATACTTCATACACTGATAGGTCTTCCTGCATCTCCACCTGCACCTTCAACCTTTGATAGTGAGGCATATTCCGGTCTGGATAGTAAAAGGAAGGAGACCTTTTAAGCCCCTGGGGGTTGACGTCAATAGGCAGCAACATAAAAATGGACTTAAAGGTAGTGTAATTGCAATTATAGTTTTGCTAGGCTCTCTGTCTCTAACTCTTTATTGTGCAGTTTCTTGGGTTATGTTGTTCAGACACAGAAGGAGAAATGCCCGACCAGGGTTAAATTCAACAATTCCAATGCCTTCACTAGCAAAATCCTCAGGAAAGACTTGTATCCACTATCCAGTGGTGTAAAGTATAGTCTTTCTTGTATCCACTACTGATCTTGCATGCAGAAAAAACTTACCATTGTTATCCATCATTACAATGATCAGATTTAGAATAAAATGAATCTTTAGTGTGTGAAATATACTTTTAATATTACAGAGGCATGTGCATTCCCACTTTTTTTTGGCATGCTGACCCAGTATTTTGAGTATATATGTTGTCAATTCGCAGCTTCAAAGATTGGCAGTGGCCTGAGTTTTATTTCACCATCATACAAAACTGGCCTTTCCCCTTATACTAAAATTTCTTAGCAGCCTGATGTTCTGATTATTTTTTGACAAGACTTCTTGAAGGCATACACTTACGTCTATGATTATGCAGGGAAATTATTCACAAAGGAACTACCATCATCTTGTTGGTCACCAAATGGTATTTTTTTGGTAATTGCAAGCAAAGATATAATCATTTTCATATGGGGCAAGACTGGGAATGCCTTTATATGTGTGTGCAAATATAAGGTAATATATAGGTAAATTCATTATCACAGTTATAGTTATTTGTTAAGATTATTGTCATGCCAGCTTTTTAGTAAGTTATTTTTCATACATGCTTTTGCAATTTTGCAAGTATGTTTCCAGTCACGAAATGGGTTGTAACAGATGTTATGTTGTGCATGTTTGGAAGCATTTTAATCCATTGACTTGTTTTTTCTACCTACCTCTTGTAAGTCATTTTAGGTAATGAAAAAACTTAAGTTATTTATTTTCCTTAAATTATGTAATTTTAACAACCCTTTTTATTTTAGTTGCCAAGATGTTTCAAAATTATGAGAGATGTGTATTTGTTTTATGTTATTGTTCTTGGGTAAAAAAGAACATGTATCTTGGATAAAAAATAAGCATGTATCTTGGATAAAAAATTAGATTGTCCTAGTATACATCTGAAATTGATTAATTTTATACTAGTACCTTGTATATAATGTAAAATTTGTGCACTTTCGATTAAGCTTTTTTCGATGCATTCAATTTGATTTAATTCATGTCCTAACTCCAACAAATAACTAATATTGCAGGTAATAGGATGTTAAGTTTGAAGATGGAAGAGAAAAGGAGGGGAGCTCAAGATCTCAATTTCTTAATTGAAAAATGAGTGTTAAAAATAGATTTGTAGCTACAATTGTAATTCTTCTTTATAAATTTTGAATATTAAATTTTAATTTTATTTGTAATTTTTACAATAGGATTAAGACACAGTTTTATTTTAACAATACTATTTGATTTGTTTTCAATGAGTTTGATCTGGTACACAATTGTATGAAAGCCATTAAAAATTATTAAAACCATTGTATGTCTTACTTTATAAAATTATTTTCTTGTAACAATATCTTGGTCATTACAAAAACTGGTGTGAGCATAGCTGAAACACAATACCCAAAAAATAAAAAACCGTTGTCTAAAGTATTATTTTCTTAATAAAAACCATTGTTTAACTAGATGAAATTTATACATAAACTGTTGTAGGAGTAAATTCACATAACACTATTTTTAACTATTGTGCCTCTAAATTGTTACAACGGCTAAGAAACTGTTGTTTGTAGAATATTAGAAAGGGTCATATGCGTTGTGTGAATAAAATGAGACAAAGGTTTTATATTCAGTTGTGTGATGTATTTGTTACAATGGTGCGTATCCATTGTATGAGTGCCAAACACACCGCCCCCGGATAGACAACGAAAAATTTATCTTTTAGACAACGGTGGAAAACCATTGTCTGATTCAATATTTCTTGTAGTGCTGGTTTTGCTTAAAATCACACGGATTAAGTGTGTATTATGATGGGTTTAGGTTTTTGAGTTTTCAAACCCTAACCATCTCACTCACCCAATCTAGTTTCTCTTTCACAAAATTGCCTATGAATTTAGCTCGACTATTTAGATTCACTTCCAGTAATAGGTGGAGCTTCTCAAGTAGAAAAATGAGGTTGGAATTTCTAATCTCCTTGATTTTCAAGTTCAAAGCGACAATTTTGGGGAATATTTTTTGGAGTTCTGGTTTGACCTTTCAAGCTCAGGGCATTACTGATGAGTAGCTATTTATCATTTGCAAGGTTAGGTTTAATGTTTGTTGTGCTTAATTTATTCCATGGGTTTCGTCTTTTGAGTCCTTAGAGAAGAAAGAGACTGAGATTTTCCCTGTCCGAGATGGTACAAGTAAAATTCTCAAGCACACTGAGAGCCTGGTTTCAATTAGAGGATCCGAATAACTAGATGAAATGCTAAAGGAGTTGAAACAAAAAATCCTCACAGAAAAGTAAGCTAGATGTTAATTAAGCTCAATTTCTTCTGATATATGGTTACATTTTCTTTTCATCTACTGTTGTATGTTTTTGCTTTTGAAATGCTAGTGTTTTCTGGTTGCAGGTGCTAGAAAAAGTAGGGATTGCAATGGATACTTAACATGATTGTGAGGCATTCTTTTTTGAAGCACTCGTTATAACCAGGGAATTTTGGTAGCAATTTTTCCGGTGGTTGAAAGTCTGTGCATACATCGTCTATCCTACATTCCTGTAATGGTATTTTTTATCATTGTCATTTTTCGTCAGTGCATATTTGCTCGTGTTACCTTTGAAATTAAAATGATTTTTAAGATTTTATCTTTTAATGAAGGGACTGCGTTCACCTAAAAATAAAAATGTTTACCAAGAGATCGAGTCTCTTACCCGTGTGTTTTAGTTTTAGGGAGGTCTGTTTGGTTGGTTGAATGTCAGAAGGTGTCTGTCTATGGTTACTTGAATACCAGTTATATTATAGTAACTAATTATATTTTTGCCTTTATATCTTAGTTATCGATACCCAAAAACTGTTTATATGAGAGTATTAATTGGAAGCATACAGGGCAATGGGCTTCAGTATTTTCAATCAATATAAACCAAGGGGTTTCTAGGAGAATTTTAATTGCAAGTTTATAGGGCACTGGGCTTGAGTTTCTTTCAATCAAGTGCAAGGATGTGTCCTGTATCATCTATATAATTAACAATATACCGTGGATCCTAGTTTACACACACAGTAGACAGGCTTATACAAACATTTATGTTGAGATTAATCTGAGTCACAGAATACCAGGAATCCTTGTTACTGCTTCTGCCCTAATTTAGTTGTTTTTATCTTGTCCCTGAAATCGACTACCTAAATAAGCTACTAAAAATTAATGTAAGTGATAAGTTTGGCATCATGTACGGGTTTATTGCCTTCATTAGAATAATTCTTTTGATGAATGAGTGGCTGTATTGAATATTTTTTACTAATAATATAAAGCATCTCTGGTAGATTTATGCATCCATTTTATAAACATTCCAATTCCTTGTTCACGTGCTTAATCAAATTGTATATGAACTTCCGGCGGAACACCGTTGGTGAGACAAGACCTCTGCGTGAGCTTCTAGGCCACACCCCTCCTTAGGTTCCCTTACAGTTTATTAATGTTTCTGTAAAATTTTAATGTGATTACTGATTATAAGTAATTACGATATTTGTGAGGAATTTTATTTGCTTATACTGGCTGGAAAACCCCATCACAACTCTTGATCCCTTAATAGCCAGTCTAGTGCAGGTCATTATGCCATTTCACTGCCTTTGTCTTTCCAAAGCAGCATTGTCAGATATCCAAAAATCTGGTCAAGTGAAACATAAAACTTAAGTAGTGGGACTGGCCTTATGATTTCTTTTTAAGTTTAGTCATGAAAGTTAATCCAGATTTTGACACAATTCTAATATAAAAAAACATGTCAAAGTATATATAAATTTTATATTGCCTATTAAAGCACCAAAGTTAGTTATGTTGTTTTCATTGCTACATTACTGCTTTTACTTGCTTACTGATAGCAGAATATATTACTCGTTGATATCAACGGATAACTTTAGTGTTGATGTTTTATTAAAGCTGGTCCAGTGTATTTCCAGCCATTGATGCCAATATAAGTGGTTGACGATTTATGTTTTTTATGTTAAGGATCATCACTTTTGGAGGTTAAACTGCAAGTATCAAACTGCGATGTTGATGACCGATTGTATTGGTAGGTTTCTAGATTCTTTACTAACTTTTTAAGAGCATTCATCTGTTCAGTATCATTATTAATTTTATCACCTTACATGTTCAATGCAGCAACAACTGCAAAACTTCTATCGTTGATGGTGAAGACCAGTAGACTGAGAGGCGGAGTAACGTGTCCAGGACCAACATTTCCAGGACCAGGAGTGTTTGGGTGATGTACAAATGATCAGTGGACTAATTTAGGTAGAAGAATGTGTAGCAAAAGTAGATTTAGGCGTGCCAATGGAGTGAACATCCTCTTACTTCTTGGGTAAAAACAAAGCAATATGTATGCAAATTAGTTATTTTGTACCTTAATGAGAATGTTTAGAAATATATTTGAAGTTATAGTTGTAATTCTTGTAGAGAACCTTTGTATTATAAATTTAATTTTAATTTTGAAATAACAATTTAATTTATATAATACCATTTTATTTTAAAATTTATTTATTTTAAATAATGAGATTAATTTGATAAACAATTGTGTAAAACTTACTTAAAAATGATGAAAACCGTTGTATGTCTCTCACTACACATATTTTTTTTTAAAAAAACTGTTGTCTTTTCATATTCTTTGCAATGTTTAAACCTTTTACACCATTGTCTTTTAAACAAAAAAATATTCATGACAACGGTTTTAACTAGTTAAAAGAAGTTTATAAACTGTTGTTTATGAAAATATCGAATAAGTTAACAACAATGGTTTTTCTACAATAGTTGAATAAAGAAACAGTTGTTTAAAGAATTTTCTAAAAATGGTTAATATAGAGTACCCGTTGTGAATTCTTCATTGTTACCAGTAATAAAAAGCGTTGTTGAATCTCGCTTATTACAAGTGTATAAACAAACGTTGTCCAACCTTCGATCACACGAGTGTTAAATAGACAACGGAAACTTTACCTATCATACAACGGCAAAAAAATAGTTGTATGATTGCAAATATGTTGTAGTGACAGTTCTTCTTCAAGCGGGTTGTCTATCTGGTTGAAAGAGGGGCGGTGATGAGAAATGGATTGTTTGTTAGGGTTTGGATTGGGGATTTAAATGAGGAGAATGGGTGTGTGATGTCTATTCGAGTTGTTTTACTGTGTTAACCTTGAATTTTTTTGGTGAAACTGAAAATTGGTGAAACTGAAAATTGGGAATTATATTTTTTGCTGCAAAATCAGTGGGAACTAATTAATCCCATTGTGTGCTTTTTTTATATTTGTCATTTACCTTTTTATATTTTTAATAATTAATTTTATTTTTTAAATTTACGCTTAAGTTATATATTTTAAGAAAAATATATCACAAGTTGGCCCCACTAGTGCCACGTCAGCACTGGGGGCCCACACGCGCCACATTAGCACTTGTGCTACATCAGCTTTGTGGACCCTAGTTTTCCACGTCAGGAAAAATATTTTTTAATGTAAAAATATGGTAACACTTTCTCACTGCTACAACAACATAACCACATTTTGAACCTTTACCAACATAATTTTAATGTCTTAGGCAATAGAAAAATGACAATGTTGAATTAACCAAATTAAGGATGGAAAATCCAACAAAACCAATGGCAACATCAACTTTTAATGTGATAGTAGGCCATTTATGGTGTAGTGATTGTTCAGGGGTACTTGCCTTGTAGAGCTTTACAACTATTATTGATCGACCTTGTACCGATTCGAACTCTCGGGCTTTATCGCCTAATTCTTCGACTATCCTGGATTTGACTTCAATACTCAGGCCCTTCGATTGGAACCTTGTTGAGCTTGTCGACGGGTGACTAGGCTATCTTTAGTCCGACGCCAACTTTTGGGTCTTCCGACTAGAAGCTACAGTTTTGAAATACCCTATATTAGACAACTACATATGCTTGACATATCTTCGCTATCAGTTCTACCCGAACGATAACACATCCCGACTTGTAATTACACGTATTATTATAATACATATAGCAATCAGAGTTCATGCATTCACAACTTTGTTCAATGATCTTTTCCGGAAAATACATATACCCGTAGTTTTGTCACCACACACAATTAAATGTATTCGTAAATATTTATATTTATAATTATACAATTATACATATTTGACTAGTAATCGTGATAATCATAGGATATGCCCCCGTATTTTCGAATTTAGTTTCTCGAAAATCGGACAGCGTTTCCTATATTTATCGGTCCACCCGTCGAAATATAATCGACATCTCAACAACCAATAATCACAATTCGCAATCATATTTATTTACCCAAATCCGATATAACATAACAAATTGTTCATTCTAGGAAATCAATTTTACTCACTAAATATTATTTTATTATTTTAATAATTTTAGGACTCAGATTATATCATCACGGTCTACCGCCACCTCATCGGGAATCATTGTTGACGACGGTAAAATTCGTCGGTGCCCAATTATTTTGGGTGTCCATGATGAATCATACCGATAATTAAACTACGAATTTCTCAATGGTCAAATAATTCAAATAATCGTAAGAAATTCATTCGAATTTCATATATTAATCTGAATAATTCCAAAATAATTATCACAATTTTTTATCACAAACAATCTGCAGAAAATAGTAATCACCAGGCCAACAATATGAACACAATTACACAGGCAACAGAGTAGCAACGAAAGTCACCGGAAATTAAAATAAAAAGCAAGAATCAGAGGTGTGCAACACAACATTACATCCGTACACATATATATATATATATACACACATAACTACCACACAGACCCACGTGCGCACAACTTCGCCGGAAAGAGGCCGAATAAATGGCAAGGAGAAAGGAAACAGGGGTGGCGGCGGTCGCCGGAAAAAACAGAGAAAGTGGCGATGGAGATACTTACCAAGACCAGGGGAACAGAATTAGGAAGAGGGGAGGGAGATAAATTAAACGAGAGAGACAGACAGAGGGGAGATAATTGAGAGATGTGGGAGAGAGTAGAGATAGATAAGAGGGAAGAAGAGAAACTGATGAAAAGAAAATGAGATAAAATATATTATTTTTATCAGTTCATTAAACGCGCACAAGGGAAAGGCTGCCACACACCTCAATTTTTATGCCACGTCTCCTCCGTTCTGACCGGAAACCCAATTTTACATCGTTTCTTTAATCTTTTAACAATACAACTTACGAATACATATCAATCGGAATGATCCCAAAATAGTCATAGAATTTTTTAAATATCCCAAAACTAATAAAATAAAATTTTTTAAAACTTTTAAACCATTTTTGATTTGCACACCATACCCCGCATTTAACAATTTAGCGAACGAACGTGTGGGTAAATTTAATCCCAAAATTTACCAAATAATTTGTAAATTCTCAAAATATTCCAAACTTGATAAAATATGAGTTTGGTAATTTTTGAAGCATTTATGAATTTAATATTGATTTTACAAATAAATGCAGTCAAAAAAATCATTTAAGGGTAAATAATTAATGAAATATTGATTTCAAAATTTTTATAAAATCCCGAAAATAATTATTGAAATTATAAAATCATAAACATAATTTTAGAGATAATACAAATAATTATGCAAGTAAATTTGCAATAAATCCACTTTAAAAAAGTGAAAACAAATCAGTATAACTCAATAATTAGTTACGCACATAAACCATGTACATCAATAGATCACACATAAATAATATTACACAACACATAGCTAACATGATCGATACACATATTGTATTTATTTAATTATTCAACAAGTACATCTCTTAATAATACAAAAACATATGAGTCGTTATATCCTCCCCCCCTTAAAAAGATTTTGTCCTCGAAATCTTAAATAATTGAACAAGTTAGGATATTTGTCAAGCATATTTTACTCGAGGATTCCTCCAAAGCAAAGTTATTATAGTAATAGACTTATTCCTGAGGTCTCACTTTTACGATCTAGGATCTAGATTGGTTCATACAAAATGTCTTGATTCAAATCTAGAATATATCTTTTTGACATAAAGACGTAAAACACACAATGAGTATGATGCAGCTGTGGTAACAGTGCTAGCTCATAGGCGACTTTACCTGTTTTTCTCAATACCTCAAACGATCCGATATTCCTAGGGCTTAGCTTACTTTTATGCCCAAATCTCACTATTCCTTTCTAAGGCGAACCTTCAACAATAATAATGTATCAACTTTTATCTCTACACCCTTTCGATATAAATCTGCATTCTGCCCTGGGTATTATGAGTTGATTTTAACCTTTTCCGCATCAATACTCCATATTTATAGTATGTTGAACTAATTAGGGCCTAACAATTACCTTATCTTTTAAATCATATTAGACTGAAAAATAACCTCATACAATGGCTTCATATCACCTTCGATTATTAAAACTTCCACTTCCACTCTTTCCAATTCTTTTGCTAACTCCTTGGTGATCTTAATCGTATTCAATCCTTCCTCTCTATACAAGGCATATGTTACTACACTGACTTTGTTTAGGTGGTTGTTAGTTGAATAATCATAATCTTTTGTTAATCTCAAACAAAATTCATACTTGAAAACTTAACGTACAATTGCTTCCATTCTAATCTTCATAGGGAAATCCTTGGGTGTTCTACATGGACTTTCTTAACTTTGAATAGCTGAGGATGTTGTCAATAAATACAATTACACTTATAAAAGTGCTCCTTATACACTCTGTTCAATAAATCTTTAAACGCGACTGGTGTAGCTGCTAATCCAAATAATATCACCAGAATTCCTAATGTTCGTACTTCACTCTAAATACAGTCTTTAGTATGACCTCAGGCTTAACCTTTAACTGACGGTAGCTTGATCTTAGGTCAGCCTTCAAGGACCAACACGTTCCTTTAATTGAGTCACATGAGTAATTAATTCTATGCAGGGGTTACTTATTCCTAATTATCAACTTATCAGACTTCCGATAATCAGTACGTAACTTCATACATCCATCCCTCTTTTCTACAAACCACACTAGTGCACAACACGGAATACACCTTATCTCATCAATCCTTTATCCAACCATTCCTGTAGTTTCTTAACTAATTACTTAATTCCTACTGGGCCATATGATACGAAGCTTTTGATAATGCCTCAACTCTGCGCAGTAGCCAATGAGAAATTCTATCTCATGCGCTGAGGTAATCCTGGTAAATTATCTGGTAAGCCTGTTGGGACTTCACTTGTATATGTATTTCTTCCAACTTAGGTGCTTCCTTCTTGATATCCACTACATGCGCTAGTTATGACTTACATTCCTGCTTATTCCTTTGGATACTCATCCTAATATTAGCTTCTATAAATATTACAATTTGCTTCTTCTGGAAATCAATCACTGCCCTATGACACACAACCAACCCACTCCTAAGATTATATCAATCTCTTTTAACTCAAAAGGTGATAGGTCAGTTGTAAAAGGATTTTCTAATATTTCTATAGGGTATTTAGGACATGAATGATTTACTGGTACTTTGTCTCGATCAGCCACTTCTATAATTAAGGTTTAAATATTCCAATATTAACTCCATTCTATCCGCATATAATTTACTTAGGTACTCCATTGCCACTCAATACTTTAATAGGTATTAATTAAGAAAGGATGTACCTGGTTCTATATAAGGGTCTTGAGCAGTTGACCTCTTAATCATATTATAAGTCTTAGCTTTATGTATACTGGATGTCAGACCCTATTGATGCACTACCTCCCATGTTATCTCGGGAAACACTTCTACAGTTCTTGGCAATATGTCCCACCTTGCCACAATTGTAACATGTGACTCCCGAATTTTCTACTTTACACTCCGACGCATAGTGTCCTTTCTGTCCACACCTGAAATATTCAATGTTTGCTTTACATACTCCATCATGCCTTTTACCACATTGCTTACACTCCGATATAGGCGACCTGACCGACTTGACTTGGCTAGAGTTAAATGAGGTTTTGTTAGGCCTGTTCCAAGAAAAGCCTTATCCTCTAAATTCTTTATTCTTATTCCCTGAGACTTCTTGCTAGATCCTTCTTCTCTAGTGGCTAACTTCTGATCAATCTCAATTACTAAGGGTGCCTGAACTACGAAAGAAAATATATTGAGTTGCAATGCCACAACTCCACTGTGAATCTCAGGCTTCAACCCTTGTTGGAACCTCCTTGCCTTCTGGGCTTCAGAGTGTATATAGTCTGGTACGAATCTAGCTAACTCTGTGAACTTAGCCTCTTACTCAGCTACACTAGGAACTCAATCTCCATTTTCTTCCGTATATAGTAAGGGAAATAATTTTCCAAAACCAACTCAGTAAACCTAGCACATGGGACAGGACCTTCTCTTTCTAACGCTCTGGTTGACTCCCACCAGTAACTCGCTTCATTTTTCAAGAAATAACTTGCATAATCGGTCTTAAGATTGTCACTCACTTGGACGAGGTTGAAAGCTTTCTCCATTTCTTTTAACAATGCTCCAGCAACTACTGGATCAGGCTCACCCTTAAACTCAAGAGGTTTAACATTCTGGAAGGATTTGAAATTAACAATCTGGTTCAGTCCTTGATGTTATTGTTGCAATAGTAGTTGCTGCTGCTGAACCTGTTGGATTAACTGCTGCTGTTGTTGTTGTTGCTGGTGCAACAAATCCCAGAATTTCATTTATAGCTGCACCCACAGAAAAACTACTACGATTCTCTTTAGACTGGGTAGCTTTTTTGGGTGGCATCTTCCTGAAATATAGAGATAAGTTTATTCAAAACGTAACAAGAATGTTTGACAAAAGATATCACCGTTTAAACGGTGCACCTGTATCAGGAAAATGTTGCCCAATCAAAATACCCATTCCTTTAATATCAGGGTCCATTTATAAAAGAAATCTAGACTAACAACACTAGCAACAATAACAACAATGACAGTAGGAGAATCAACAATAGTACAAGAAAACTTCAATATAAAGAAACTAAACATCGTAGCATGGCTCCTCAATACAACAACAATTGACTAACTTCCCATCACTACTCAATTACAATAGCTATATTAATCTGATATGCAACAAAACTTGGCTGGCAATATCAGCCACAAACTACATCAAGCAAACTGGAAAATCAAGTCAAACCTAAGGAACGCTAAACTCTACTAGGCACCCTAGTCCAAATTTCAACCAACCATCACTACAAGAAAAAAGTCCATAGACATCGCTTTTTGGCCGATGTCTATGCTGTTTCCCAACCGATGTTGATGTCGGTGATGTCTATTCTAGACATCGGTGAATACCCGATGTCTATACTGGATTAGACATCGATTTTAGTTAAAAAACAGATGTCTATGTGTTGATTATTAAAACAAAATGCTATAAGTAAATTATTTAATAACTAAATTACACCTAATTAAACATGTTAAACATATCATGAGCTATGTTTTTTGTCACAAAAACATCGATTTTAGTGAAAAACACTGATGTCTATGTGATGATTTTTCACAAAAAATGCTATAACAAAATTATTTAATAACTAAATTACACCTATTAAAACATATTAAACATATATTGAGCTATGTTTTTTGTCACAAAAACATCGATAATTTTGACAGAGGTGATGTAAAATGGCATATTAAACATCTGTTTCTTTAATAAAAGGTGATGTCTAATTAAGCGTATAAACATCAGTTTTTTCTAGAATGAAGTGATGTCTATGTATCCTTTAGACTTGAACATATTAGTTTTTCACATCAGTTATTTCCCTTAAACTGATGTACATTGCGTTTTTTGACATCAGTTTTGTTTGGTTAAAAGTGATGTACATTATCTTTTTTGACATCAGCTTTTCTTAATTAAAAGTGATGTGTAAGAAATTTATAGACCAAATTGTGTAAAGTTTTACATCACTAATTTTCTAAAAAAGCGATGTACTCGTTACTAATAGACATTTGTTATAAATAAAACTGATGTCCTTTACTACATAACCAAAACTAAAACATTGAAATAACACGCATCCATACAAATCTAACCAGTCAATCATTCATACATTTAACAATTCAATCATCCGAAAACCACCAACACCAACCCCATCATCTGCATCAATCATCCAAAAATCACCAACACCAACCCCATCATCTGCATCAATCATTCAAAAACTACAGAATCTACATTACCAAATGTACAACCCCCAGCATTTGTAAACCTATACAGCAACCCCAGTATTTATACACTTACATTCTTACTACACAGAACCGTCTAAATTACCAAATGTACGACTACACAAAAGAAAAGACCTTGAGTACAAGAATTGATCAGATATGCTCTTGGATGAACTGCAGAGCCTCAATGCGAACTTCATCTAGCTGTTCAATGCTGTAACACGATCGAGTCTTGGCCAACCACTACAAATTCGAAACAAACAAAATTCAGTACATGAATGAAAAGTAACCATATCGAAAAGTAACCATATCTCAGTATATAGCAAACTGGAAGCGTCAAGGTAATACCTTTTTAGCAAAATTCAACTTGTCATCATCGATAATTTCTTTCATGTATCGCATTATTACATACGCACATTCAATCCTACCGGGTTGTTTGGGAGATCCCTATTTCATTAATTAAAAGACAAATCAGGCATGTCAAATAAATCATATATATTAAGCACAAATATTAGGTACTCGATCTATTGTACTTATACTAAGAAACTTTGCCTTGGCCATCTTGTTGCCCCTGCCGGTTTCAGAGTTGTAACTTTTCAAAGCCCTGCATAAAAAACATAAAATCTCATATAATGTACAGAAATGAACATGCAATTATACCAAACTGTTACGTTAATAAAAATTTACCTTGATAACACCTTTTCTAGTTCTGAAAATTGTGTCGGGTGAGGTAGTGGATTCAGAATATATATTTCCCCTTCCCAGATAACGACCAAAATCCAATGCATACTATTTTCATAAAAAAACAAAGACAGATAGGACACATCACATAGAAATTTGTACTGTACTATCCATGTTTTTAATTTTCAGTATTACAATAAGTACTTACTTCTGATTATGCGGAAGAAAGAACAGGCGATCTGGGTTACCCTCTCTCAACCGGTTTAAAATGTATGCTTCAAAATCAGCATTCACGTGATATGTGGATCCGGGGTCAATAAAAGCAAATGTCTCCGCCAGTTCTGGTATTTCACTAATCTCAGAATGCAAGTGCCTATCGAAAGAGTGCTGATGTTAAAATGCAAGTTCTGGAAAATTACAAACATTAAAAAAAATGATCATTAAAAAGAAAAAAAAGGTAACTTACGCCATGTAACTTGCAACTACTGCTTGGCCCAACATTTCAAACTCCAATAAAGACACAACATTCTCATGCAACAAATAAATTGTTTTTTCATGTCCAAACACATTCGGCTCACATCGAACCTGGATATTGACCCCGGTAGTTTTCATCCAAGTTGTTGCATGTTTATACAACAGCTTAAAGCCCTTTGGCACTTTCGCACCTGGCTTTGCTTGAAGAAATTGTGCCTTCAAATCCTGCAACCCGTCATTCTTTTTTATTTTTTCAGCACTTGTTCGGGGCCTTTCTTTTTTCTGCACCTGACGATAATATAAAACCAAAATAAAATGTACATACCATTCATTGGCAGTGACTTTAACTTTCTTCCGGCGAGCTTTCTTGACAATCACTTTGTACATTGCGCATACGCCTCGCTTACCCCCAGACTTCCTTGTAGCAGTATTAGTTGTAGTATTTGTCTGTTCTGAGTTAGTCGGTTGAGATTCCGATGCATGCCCTTCATTGTTTTCATCATTGTTCGGAACATCCTCCAGCCGCTTGGGGCTTCCACCGCTAAGATTCTGTGATGCAGTCTTTTCTGATTGCTTTCGTATTTGCTTTTTTGGTGCCATTCTTTCCTCTTCCTCTAATCTAAAAAATTAACTAATATTTAACAGATTAGAACAACTACACAGTTCATGGTGTAATATCTAACAGATATGCAGAAAATTAAACAAAATTCTCATTTAATTGTCAAGAAAAATTACAGATAGACTTCTATAACTACATTGAAAAATTACAAGAAAACAGAGATCACAAGCTACATTACAAATAACAAGAAAAATTACAAATAACAAGAAAAATTACAAATAAGGAGAATATATAGCTAGACTCCTATAACTTTTTGACCCATATACCCTCAACATTTTCTCTTCTATTACAAACACTTACATCATCAATTTTAGCAGGGTCACATGTAGGGATATTAGAACAGAATGAGGGAGGGTTCCAGGAGGTGTCTTCAGGAGCATCTTCATTGTAAACATCATGATAGTCTCGAGTTGTCGCTGATAACACAACGGACCAATTAGCATCAACTGGATCCTCAATATAAAATACTTGGTTGACTTGGTCAACAGAGACATATTTGTCCTTTTTGTGACCTGGTCGATTGAAGTTGACAAGGGTGAAACCAAGATCATCGGACTTGACACCTTTGTTACTTGCTGCCCATGTACATAAAAACAGAGGGGCCTTGAATGCGTGGTAGTCTAATTCCCATATTTCCCTGATCACCCCATAAAATTTTAAATCACTCTCTATAGGATTCATGTCCTTAGCACTAGAGACTTGGACTGTCCTTGCAACTAATGACACACCACTATTCTGAACTACCCTTGCATTATCTCGATCCTTTGTGTGGTATCGGACCCCTTCAACAGCATAACTTTCGTAAGTCAAAACTGAAAATGAAGGTTTCCCAGCAAACCATCTTATAGTTTCAGATACGGCTTCTGCATTCTCCCTCATTTCTGTACTGACCTACATATAATTTATTGATGCATATAAGTGGCTACAAATTTAAAAACACGACATATAAAAATAAAAAAGAAGGAAAAATAATGTAAACCAACTTTTTGTTCAAACCAATCGGCAAATTGTCAATTGTGCTCTCCCAATAGCCACTGTACACTCTTCTTTTTCCCTCGATAAATCTCTTCCAAATATTTTTTATGCAACCTGAAATTACTTACATCAAATTCGACTAAACTATACCAAATACAACTTTAACAATTATATGTATACTTTTTATGTTTTACTTACATAACATATGGTTCCACTTCCGAATTATTACGAAGAACTGAAAGATGAGCCTCATCTCGTTCTTTTTCCGCAACTGACTTCATAGTCACACCACCGATTGGACCGGAAATTTTTTCTTCATCTTTCGGAAGACCGGTTGTTCTACTACTCCCGCTATAGAACTCACTGCAAAATTCTATTGACTCTTCTTTGAGGTAACCTTCAGCTATAGAACCTTCTGGATATAATCGGTTTCTTACATAACTCTTCAATATTTTATTAAAGCGTTCAAATGGAAACATCCATCTATAAAAAACCGGTCCACATAATCGCAGTTCCCTTACTAGGTGGACCATAAGATGTATCATAACATCAAAAATGACGGAGGGAATATCTTCTCTAACTCACACAGGGTCAATATCACATCTGCTTGTAATTTATTCAGCTTTGACACATCTACAACTTTGTTGCACAGAGAGTTAAAGAAAAAACACAATCTTATGATACTAACCCTAACATTTTTCGGAAGCACTGAACGAATGCAAACAGGTAGTAGTTGTTGGAGAAGGATATGGCAGTCATGGGACTTTAAACCATACAACTTCATATCAATCATCGATACACAATTTCTTATATTTGAAGCATGTCCGTATGGAAGTTTCATGTCGTACAATGATGCCAATATTATTTGTTTTTCTTTCCGGGAGAGAGTATAAGGGGCAGGAGGTAGGTATGTTCTTTTCTCACCTACTTCTGGAGCTAAATCAGGCCGTATTCCCATGTCAACCAAATCAAGACGCGAGGCAAGGCTGTCTTTACTCTTGAATTTCATGTGTAGAAGTGTCCCAATTATATTATCACACACGTTCTTTTCGACGTGCATGACATCTAAACAATGTCGAACATGGTGAAACTTCCAATACTCTAACTCAAAAAAAACTGACTGTTTTTTCCATGGAGACTCCACCTTTTTTGGCTTTCCCCCCTTTCCAAAACTGAACCTAAGTTGTTGTTGTTGCCCCAACACTTCCTCTCCGCTAAGTGGTTCAGGTGCACAACCAAATTCTTGTTCTCCATTAAAAGCTGTCCTTTGTCTCCTATACGGATGATAAAGATCTAAATACCGATGATGTCCTTGGTAGCTCATTTTTCTACTACGACTTAGATATTTAGCCACGGTCTGATCACCGCATACTGGACATGCCCTATAACCCTTATTAACGTACCCCGACAAATTTCCATATCCCGGAAAGTCATTTATTGTCCACATCAAGATTGCCTTTAGAGTGAAAAAGGATTTGGTATGGGCATCATACACGTTTGGTTCACCTTCCTCCCACAATTTTTTTAAATCGTCGATCAGTGGCTGGAGATATACGTCAATATCATTACCAGGCTCTTGTGGGCCTGAAATTAATGTTGTTAACATCATAAACTTCCTCTTCATGCATAACCATGGAGGAAGATTATATGTTACTAACATAACTGGCCAGCAGCTGTACCGATTATTTAATCCATTGTTGTGTGGATTTATACCATCGGCCGCTAATCCTAAACATATATTTCTTGCCTCGCTACCAAACTCAGGCCACCTACAATCTACATTTCTCCAAGAAGGAGAATCAGAGGGGTGACACATCTTTCCATCTTTGGATCGATTATTTGCATGCCAACTCATTAATTCAGCAGTAGATGAAGATTTAAACATTCTTTTAAATCTGGGGATTATCGGAAAATACCACATAACCTTAGCTGGCACATTTACCCTAACTTGACCATCTTTCCCAACTTTCCAGCGAGAGAGATGGCATTTGGGACACTCGGAAGAAGACTCGAGAATTGGACCCCTGTATAATACGCAGTCATTTGGACAAGCGTGGAATTTAATATACTCGAGGCCTAAATCAGTCAATGTTTTCTTGGCTTCATACATATTAGACGGAAGCAGATTATCTTTAGGAAGAATTGATCCAATTGATTGAAGCAGATCAGTAAAAGCTTTATCGGAAACTCCAAATCTAGCCTTCCAATTATGTAATTTTAAGACCGACTCCAGTTTAGTACACTCACTTCCCTCAAACAAAGGTTGTTCTGCATCGGCAACAAACCTCTTAAAGTTATCTGACTCTTTATCGCAATCTTCCCTACTATAGGCTGCTTCACACACGTTAAATGTTTCTGAAATTGGTATGGGCTTCGAGGGAGGACAAGTACTACCAACAGATGACCTAGTACTATTATCATGGTTTTCTCCATGCCAAATCCAATCAGAATATCCTAAACTAAACCCTGATTCATAAAGATGACCTCTGATTATATTCACAGAAAACTTTTTGAAGTTAGAGCAGTGTGCACAAGGACAAGGAATTTTCTTGGGGTTTTTAGCATTTTCCTCGGCAAATATCAAGAAGTTTTCAACACCAATTTCATACTGTAGAGAATCCCTATCGGCTTTTATCCAAGACCTATCCATTTAAAACCACCTGGTATGTCACTAAAAAATTCAGTATAAGGCTTATATTTATTTTATTAGCCTAATATTTATTTTAGAAGTCTAACTTGATTTTAAGTATGACATCCACACATAGGGCAGACTATAAACGACATAAGAAAACTGAGAATTCATATTATACATAATGCATATTATACATTTTAATGTTATATATTTTATTATAATATGATATGAATCGATTTGTAATGCATTACGTAATTCATATTATACATTTAATTATAGTACTAGTACTATATATTAACTAGTCATTCAGTACTTAATGTATAATCACTATATAATTAACCATAGTATAATAGTCAGATCACGGATGCAGATTATCAAATTATAAATGTACTATTTTCAACTAAACACTTGCATACACAATCACTAAATTAACCACACACTTGCATCCAAAATTCAGAACACGACTACATTTAAATATAACATACTAATACCAAAATGAATTCTCCTGCACATAATTGCAAATAAAACAAAACTGAGATTTCATATAATACATAATGCATATTATACACAACACATAGATCAACATAAGAACCAACTGCATAGCACATAGACAAAAAACACACTATCAAAACTAACAAAACAAATCAAATGTATAAGCGTACAAAACAGAGTTGGAGAAGAAAACTCACCGAAGATCAAAAAATCAAACAACACTAATGTCCTGCAAAAACAAATCACAACATTACAAACAAATGAAAACCTAATTTACAAAAATAAAAAAAATAAACAAAAATATAAATGTACAACTAAAAAATCCAAATTACCTAAAGCTTTAAATCTTTTTCTCAGATTAGGTCCTGTATACAACAAGAAGAAAAGTATTAGCAACAAGATTTGACACTAAATTAATAAAAAATATAAGGGTTTCGAATTAGAAAAAACCCCAATTTACAAAATTAGGGTTTTGAATTCAAAAATCCTCAACTTTTAAAACTGGTCTTCATGCAGAGAAGACCAGTTCGATTCAAGAAGATACAACACTTACCGAAGTAGAGAGGTTAAACGAAAGAGGCTTAACGGAGAGATTCAGAGCGGAGAGAGGTTCAGAGAGAGAGAGAGAGAGGTTCCAGAGACAGGTTCCAGAGAGAGAGAGAGAGGTTCGAGAGAGAGAGAGAGGTTCGAGAGATTATGATGGTGAGATGATGGCCGGAGTTCAGAGAGATTGTGAGGGGAGAGAGGTGAGAGAGAGAGAGGGGTTCGAGAGAGAGAGACAGGTTTGAGAGAGAGAGAACAGTTTTCTGTTTTTTAGTTTTTAGTTTTTTTGTTTTGATTTTGTGTCTGAAGATTGATTTTTAGGGGGAACCAAAATTTGGTTAAGGGGGGAGAATTTTGGGATTGGGGGAATGTAGAACTAAACTGAATGAAATTTCACTAACGGGGGAAGAAATGGTGGGCGCGAATTTTGTTTTTTTTTTGGTGAATTTTAGACATCGGTTTAATTATAACCGATGTCTACAAAGAACAAAGACATCACAAAAACACGGGGTGATGTCAATACTCTTTTTAACATCAGTGGCAAAGTTAACCGATGTCTAATGTGTGATGTCTATTGACATTATTCTTGTAGTGCATTTCCCTAAGGATGATTTCTTATCACCTGCAAGTGATTCACCAACTACTGAATTACTTTTCTGAGGCTGCAACTTTCGTCATTGGATCCTAAATCCTCTCTACTTCCATTATTCTTGAATAACTACCTGATGTAGAACTTCCATTCCTCCTGAAATTTAACTTTTATTTACTTTCAATAACTAGGATTGTCTAATTGGAGTGGTCACTGAAGAAATTCATTATCATAGAAAACCAAATAAAATTTCAAAATCAAGGATGTCAATTAAAAAGGAAAAGTGAAGAAAATGTAGATATGACTGAGAGCAACCATAAAAGTCCATAAGATGGCCAGTCTTAGTACCGCATAGTTCATAACACATAATTCGGTGGCGTCCCACCAAACATTTTGTCACACAGATAAATAGTCAAAATATATGCATTGTTTTCCCCAATCAACCAATTGAATCACCGAGGAAAGAAACAATGTTTAGATAGAAAATTCACAAATAGGAAGGGAAAATATGATTTATGATAAATCAACAGAACCTTAAGTTTCTTACTTCCAGTTTGACTTTCTTACGGAAAAACAAGCAACTTATTATATGGTAAATAATTACTCTGGAAACAAAATGTGTCTCAAGAAATACGTGCAAGGGTTCAAGATATAAACAATGGTACTGATCCACATATACCATGAGACATGGCTATCATAGCAGCCGCAGACTACTAGCATTCCATCTGCACTCACCGAGGTACACACTCGGTCCAGCAACATCACTTGACATAGAAAAATACGATATTTAGGAATAACATTGGTGGCTCTTCAGCTGGCACATCAAGGATCCGCTCAAAAGCTGAATTCTCGCGATCAGACTCGTTTTCTCGAGAGGGATATCTAAAACCTCTATCGGACATTACCAACGATACATATACTAGGGAGACATACTAAAAGCTAGGGAAGTTCTAGCCAATCCTTAATAGAAGTCAGGGTCACGCCTTCGAAACCCTTGACTGAACTCTTAGATTCGCTCCTCTGATTGAGTTGCTGACTCACAACTTTATGTAAACCTTTCCACACTCCTTTTACTCTACTTCTAAACTAAATCAGGGACAAAAACTTGTAGCTCTAATACCAACTGCGACGACCTCAACCTGCGGTTAGGAGTTGACATCACCAACAACAACAATAACAAACATAATATAATCCACTTCAATGATAGAATATAAATACGACCCCTTTACCAAGATTTTATCCAGGTTTAAGTAACCTAATATAGCAACTCAACAGACCATCTTTGGTTTGATACAACTACCTCAGAGGAGTCTGGTACGGAAGGAACTGGAACTCTGTCCTGAATACGACGAAAAGGGGTCTCCTTAACATCTGCAATGATTATATACAAAATATTTTGCAAGGGAGAGCAATTAATTGCTTAGCAGTACCACTATATAAATAACAAGTAAACTGATTTACAATAAAACAGTATAGGAACAGATTTCATAACTTGTTAGAAAACAAGTAAAACATGTATAACTTGATATAAATACTAGCATGTTCCGTTAAACAATATCATTAGTCGTGTGCTATGTATGAATACCAGAGTCAAATTTTAGCATGCTATTTTCATTTCCAAAACCACCGTTCCATTATAGGAACGACAAAACCATCTGTCCCGTTACGGGGACCACAAAACCAGTTGTTCCGTTACTGGAACCACAAACCATAATCAGATATATGTTTGGACGAATCCTAGGGACAGCTGATCAGTTTATCCCACCACAAACCTATTCTGGAACTCAGAGACTAGCTAAGTCTCTGTCACGCTGGACTAAGCGGTTTAAATAAGGCGCACAATCGACTTAGCCTTTTACGCAAACACGCTGAGCCGTTACGGGCCTCTTACGCAACCATCCAATATCTGATCCGTCTAAGCGGTTTTATCATACACATAATAATCAGAGTTCATGCATTCACAACTTGGTTCAATGATCTTTTCCGGAAAATACATATACCCGTCATTTCGTAATAAAATGTATTTATAAAATGTTTTATCAGCACACGCAATTAAATGCATTAATAAAATATTTATATTTATAATTATGCAATTATACACAATCGACTAGTAATCCTGATAATCACAGGATATGCCCCCGTATTTTTAAATTTAGTTTCTCGAAAATCGAACAACGTTTCCTCTATTTATCGGCCTACCGTCGAAACATAATCGACGTCTCAACAACCAACAATTACAATTCGCAATCCCATTTATTTACCCAAGTCCGATATAACATAACAAATTGTTCATTCCGGGAAATCAATTTTACACACTAAATATTATTTTATTATTTTAATAATTGTAGGACTCAGAATATATCATCACGGTCCACCGCCAACTCATCGGGAATCATTGTTGACGGCGGTAAAATTCATCGGTGCCCAATTATTTCGGGTGTCCATGACGAATCCTACCGATAATTAAACTATGAATTTCTTAATGGTCAAATAATTCAAATAACCGTAAGCACTTCATTCGAATTTCATATATTAATCCGAATAATTCCAAAATAATTTTCATAAATTTTTATCCCAAACAATCTGTAGAAATTAGTAATTACAAGGCCAACAATACGCACACAATTACAAAGGTAACACACACGTGCAAGCACGCAGCATCAACAGAGCAGCGGAGAAAGTCACCGGAAAATAAAAGAAAAAGCAAGAATAAGAGGCGGGCAACACAGCAATTACATCCATATACATATATATACGCACACAACTACCACACAGACCCACGCGCGCACAACTGTGCCGGAAAGAGGCCGAATAAACGGCAAGGAGAAAGGAAACAGGGGCGGCGGAGGTCGCCGGAAAAACAGAGAAAGCGGCGATGGTGATACTTACCAAGACCAGGGGAACAAAATTAGGAAGAGGGGAGGGAGAGAAATTAAACGAGAGAGACATAGAGAGGGGAGATAAGAGAGAGATTTGGGAGAGGGTAGAGATAGATAGGAGAGAAGAAGAGAAACTGATGAAAAGAAAATGAGATAAAATATATTATTTTTATCAGTTTATTAAACGCACACGAGGGAAATGCTGCCACGCAGCTTAATTTCTATGCCACGTGTCCTCCGTTCTCACCGGAAATCCAATTTTACATTGTTTCTTTAATCTTTTAGCAGTACAACTTGTGAATACATATTAATCGGAATAATCCCAAAATAGTCTTAGAATTTTCTAAATATCCCAAAACTAATAAAATAGAATTTTTAAAATTTTTAAACCATTTTTTATTCGTACACCATACCCACATTTAACAATTTAGCAAACGAACGTGCGGGTGAATTTAATCACAAAATTTAATCTCAAAATATTCCAAACTTGATAAAATATGAGTTTCGTAATTTTTGAATCATTTATGAATTTAATATTGATTTTATAAATAAATGCAGTCAAAAAACCATTTAACGATAAATAATTAATGAAATATTGATTTCTAAATTTTTATAAAATCCCAAAAATAATTATTGAAATTATAAAATCATAAAAACAAATTTAGAGACAATCCTAATATTTATGCAAATAAATCTGTAATAAATCAACTTTAAAAAGTGAAAACAAATTACTACAACTCAAAAATTGATTACGCACACAAACCCTGTACACCAATAGATCACATATAAATAATATTAAACAACACACATCTAACATAATTGATACACATATTGTATTTATCTAATTATTCAACAATTGCATTTTTAAAAAATAAAAAAAACATACGGGTCGTTATATTTTTTGTACCAAAATTCATCTTGATCCTTTTAACATTACTTCTTATGAGCTAAACGAAATGTTTGTCCTTACAAATCTGCTAATGAAGGACATGATGCATGAGTTATAATTCGAGGAGAAAGCAAGGAAAAAGAAAGGTTAGCAAGGGAGAAGGAAGCAGAAGAAAGAAGAAAATAGAGGGAAAGGGAAGTCGGGAGTAGACGTAGAAGAGGTGTTTCAGGTGACAGAGATTGGGACTGCAATCGTGATAAAGACAGAGGGGGGAAAGCTATCGAGACCAAGATCATGAAAGGTCTCGCGAGAGAAATTGTAGGGGAATTCGTGAAGGGGGAGAGGGTTAGAAAGTAGAAAGCTATGAGAATTATAAGTTTTTTATTTTTTCATCATTGTAGGACTTGATCGGTTTATTTGGTAATGATAATTAGAGTTTGATTTTAATTATTTCTTCTTTTGACAATTTTTTTGGAATTATATTTTTAAAATGTGAAACGTTTTATTTCAATGAAAAATGATATTAATTTAACATAATAACATCAATTTTTGTAGTATATATACATCAGTTCATTCAGAAAAACTGATGTTAAATACCACAACAAACAAAGACTTTAGATTAAAAAACTAAAGATAAAGAGTACATTAGACAACGTTTTCTTACAAAATAGTGATGTTAATTATAATGATAGACATCAGGTTCATCTACTATATCAGTTTTTTTAAAAAACTGAGGTAAAAGCTATTAGTAACATCATTTTATTATGAAAACAGATGTCAAAGATATTAGTAATATCGGTTTAACAAAATTATAACGGTGAGAGGAAAAATTATTGTTTTTCCAAAATATCTTTAAATTAATAGAAATAGCATATTATAGTAATATATAAATGATAGATGTGCATTAGAAATTTAACATCAAGATATAGATATCGGTTTTATATTAAATACCGATGTTATATATCCCGTTTCACATGTTAAATGGGGGGTATTTAACATCACCCACCAAGATATTGGATTTTTTTATTTATAGACATCGGTTTTTAACCGATGTCTATTGATCTTTTTCTAGTAGTGAGCTCCCCCACTTAAACTTCTAACGTCCCTATCACGCCAAACAAACAGCCCATAGGTCCAAGTCGTACCTTTTTATCTATTGTGGCAACCTCCGTATCCCTGTCCATTTTCGGATAATACCACAAGCCTTCGCATCCCTACCTCCGACAACTTGATGCGTCTAAATTTCGAGAGGCGGTTTTGATACTGTATGCGTCAAATTTCGAGTCTTTTACAAGAACTATGTCAAGTTGTGATTCTGAGTTCAAAATAAGTCAAAGCCTAGTGACCAAATACATGGGTAACGACTAGCCCACCGCATGCCCCGAAAAGATCAAAATTTATTGGTGCACATAATAGTAGTACTTTGCCTTATAAACTGAACAAAAGTTTTAATTCTTATCGACATTGACTGGGGTGTTACACATATGTATTAGAGTAAAGGGTAAATAATTTTCCAAAGTACTATTTTGTTTCTTTTATATAGATGTGTAGAGAAATTAGATTAAAAATCATTTGTATATGAAAAGAGTTTAAACATTCCTCTTCCTATATACTCCATTTTTATTTCTATACATACACGATTAATACAATAGTTTTATGGTAGTTAGTTAAGTCTAAACTTGAAAAATAAGAGGATGTTTATGTTTTTATATATATTAAAATGTTAATATACATGTTAGTGTGTTTATTTTGGTTATAAATTACATATTTCTAAGTCTATTAGTGATAAATTTATATACATACCATCTCTTCACAAGAAGTAACAAATGGAGCGGTTACTTTATGTATCTAGCAATCACACACAGATTTGTATTTAAAATAATACCATGAGCTAAGGTTTGTTTCGGATCTCTTCAATTTAAGTGATCATATTTTGGTTTGTTTCAAATTGGTATCCCTCATTGCATATATGTTTTATTGTTCATCTCACTTTTTACGTATCTTTACACGCATACACAAGTCGTACGTATCTTTACACGCACACACAAGCTGCCCTGCTTTATATTCTAATATCTTAAGGGTATGTTTGGTTTGATTTGGTTTATATTGCTTAAAAATTCCTATTTTTAAATTTTTAAATTTTATTATGTATCAAATTTGTATATCATCATGTATCTTATTTATTCAATTTGTAATTTATCTTAAATTCTTTTAAAATTAATTTAAATAATTTTTAAGGTTAAAAATATATTATATTTATATTTTGATACCCTAAACTGACACTTTTAGAAATATGTTACAAGCCGCAACACTTTATAGCTACCCTAACATCCGATTTTTGGCTAAGATAACATAAAAAAATAGAATGTTATACTAAAACAGAAGTAGCACAGCTATTGGGGTAACATGTTTTTTAGAGGGGTTGTATTATGTCATATTTGGTGTAGTGAGTCCAAAATAGAATATGAGACCACCTCCAAGTGGAAGATAATTTTAGCTTGGTGATGGCTCTTTCTTTCCCAAATCTAATGTGGAGAACTAAGGTTAAGGCCCAAACAGGCAATGTTGGGCAAGCCAATAATTATTTGTGCCAATAAACAAAAAAAATATTAATAAATACCCACTTAATTATAAAATCATATAAATATGCGGATAAAATCTCTTAGAATATATAAATATATATTCAGTGAGACATTTTTTTAAAAAAATGATTGAAATGTATAAAAATAATTAAATATAACTTCTGAATTATAACTGATTCAAAAGAAAGTATTATGGAGGTTTATATTATAATAGTTTGTATTATAATAGTTTGCTATTTAGTGTCCTCTCTTAAAAAATTATGTATGTCAAATTAACATATACTCACTTGTAGGGGATTGTCAGTGTTGGGCATCTTTGGTTGTACATAGGATTAATGCAAATAAGAAATTATAAATAACAATTAACTAAAACAACAAACTGGGTGAATTAAAAAAAAAAGAAGACACATTTCATTTACCTATAAATATAAATATTGGAATTACAATATGTCTCATGGAACATCTAACTAGTAATAAGACCAAGTATATGTAATAACATATTTATGTGTGGGTATACATCCTACCCAAAGGAAGCAACAATTGCTTAACTTTCTTTTTCCAGATTGTTGAGTTCTTGTTCTATTTGACGCATTCTGTTCTTCCGTGAAGCAATCAAAGCGACCCTCTCACGCCTCTTCTCAAGCAAGAGACATTTCTTCTCATGTAACCTAGCAAGTTCCTCCTTAAGTGTTTCAATTTGCTCATCAATCGTCTGCACCACCTGTTCCTCCTTGGTTTCTGACTTCTGATCCGTTGAGGTTGACACTTTTCCAACAGCCTCCATTCCCCCCAATGCTCACTGGACCTAAGTGTAACTTGCGCCGCCTTTTATAGCCCTTTGAATTAGGGTTGGTAAAAAAAGGCAATTGTAACCCGGCCCATGTATGCTTCCACATTTTAAGCTTTATGTATTCTTCAAAATCTTTTCATTAGCCTTGTTCTTAGAATAACCTCACATGGCCTACACATAAACACATACATGCAATAAATTGTGTAGACCACAAAACCACAAAACCATATGTCCCGTTATGGGACCACAAAACCAGTTGTTCCATTACTAGAATCACAAACCATAATCAGATATATATTTGGACGAATCCTAGGGACAACTGATCAGTATATCCCACCACAAACTTGTTCCGGAACTCTGAGACTAGCTAGGTCTCTGTCACACTGGGCTAAGCGGTTTAAATAAGGCGCACAACCGACTTAGCCACTTACGCAAACCCGCTGAGCCGTTCCGGGCCTCTTACGCAACTATCCAATATCTGATCGGTTTTTATGCAGCTTCCAAAATCACTTATACCTATCTCTTTTCAAACAATTATACAGACAACACACTTTCCAAAACGTTTCCACTTTTAATCAAAATCTAGAGATTGGCATTTTTCAGAAGTTACTTTTTTTCCAAAATATAAGTTAGCAAAATATTTTTAAACACGGGAGATACGTAACTTAAAGTGTTCTATTCCAGTATGTAAATTAAATCAAAATTATTCATATATACTGAACTATAAAAGATTGTTCAGGGGTACTTGCCTTGCAGCGCTTTACAACTATTACTGATCGACCTTGGACCGATTCGAACTCTCGGGCTTTATCGCCAACCTCTTAGACTATCCTGGATCTGACTTCAATACTCAGGCCCTTTGATTGGAACCTTGTTGAGCTTGTCGACTGGTCACTAGGCTATCATTAGCCCAACGCCAACTTTCGGATCTTCCGACTAGAAGCTACAGTGTGGAAATACCCTATGTTAAACAACTAGGTATGCTTGACATATCTTCACTATCAGTTCTACCCGAACGATAACACATATTAACCTGAAATTACACGTATTATTATAATACACATAGCAATCAGAGTTTATGCATTCACAACTTTGTTCAATGATCCTTTTCGGAAAATACATAAACCCGTCATTTCGTAAAGTAGTCTTGTCAATTATTTTATAAAATGTTTTATCACCACACGCAATTAAATGTATTCAAGCTGATGTAGAACTTTCATTCCTCCTGAAAGTCAACTTTTATTTACTTTCAATAACTAGGATTGTCTAATTTCCGTGGTCATTGAAGAAATTCATTATCATAGAAAACCAAATAAAATTTCAAAATCAAGGAAATCAATTAAGAAGGAAAAGTGAAGAAGATGTAGATATGAATGAGAGCAGCCATACAAGTCCATAAGATGGTCAGTCTTAGTACCACATAGTTCACAACACATAATTCGGTGGCGTCCCACCAAACCCTTTGTCACACAGACAAATAGTCAAATTATATGCATTATTTTCCCCAATCAACCAATTGAATCACCGAGGAAAGAAATAATGTTTAGTTAGAAAATTCACAAATAGGAAGGGAAAATATGATTTATGATAAATCAACAGAACCTTAAGTTTCTTACTTCCAGTTTGACTTTCTTACGGAAAAACAAGCAACTTATTATATGGTAAATAATTACACTGGAAACAAAATGTGTCTCAAGAAATACGTGCAAGGGTTCAAGATATAAACAATGGTACTGATCCACATATACCATGAGACATGGCTATCATAGCAGCCGCAGACTACTAGCATTCCATCTGCACTCATCGAGGTCACACACTCGGTCCAGCAACATCACTTGACATAGAAAAATACGATATTTGGGAATAACATTGGTGGCTCTTCAGCTGGCACATCAAGGATCCGCTCAAAAGCTGAATTCCTAATAAGTTATCGAGACCAAGATCATGAAAGGTCTCGCGAGAGAAATTGTAGGGGAATTCATGAAGGGGGAGAGGGTTAGAAAGTAGAAAGCTATGAGAATTATAAGTTTTTTATTTTTTCATCATTGTAGGACTTGATCGGTTTATTTGGTAATGATAATTAGAGTTTGATTTTAATTGTTTCTTCTTTTGACAATTTTTTTGGAATTATATTTTTAAAATGTGAAACGTTTTATTTCAATGAAAAATGATATTAATTTAACATAATAACATCAATTTTTGTAGTATATATACATCAGTTCATTCAGAAAAACTGATGTTAAATACCACAACAAACAAAGACTTTAGATTAAAAAACTGACGATAAAGAGTACATTAGACAACGTTTTCTTACAAAATAGTGATGTTAATTATAATGATAGACATCAGGTTCATCTACTATATCAGTTTTTTTTAAAAACTGAGGTAAAAGCTATTAGTAACATCATTTTATTATGAAAACAGATGTCAAAGATATTAGTAATATCGGTTTTAACAAAATTATAACGGTGAGAGGAAAAATTATTGTTTATCCAACATATCTTTAAATTAATAGAAATAGCATATTATAGTAATATATAAATGATAGATGTGCATTAGAAATTTAACATCAAGATATAGATATCGGTTTTATATTAAATACCGATGTTATATGTCCCGTTTCACATGTTAAATGGGGGTATTTAACATCACCCACCAAGATATTGGATTTTTTTATTCATAGACATCGGTTTTTAACCGATGTCTATTAATCTTTTTCTAGTAGTGAGCTCCCCCACTTAAACTTCTAACGTCCCTATCACACCAAACAAACAGCCCATAGGTCCAAGTCGTACCTTTTTATCCATTGTGGCAACCTCCGTATCCCTGTCCATTTTCGGATAATACCACAAGCCTTCGCATCCCTACCTCCGACAACTTGATGCGTCAAAATTTCGAGAGGCGGTTTTGATACTGTATGCATCAAATTTCGAGTCTTTTACAAGAACTATGTCAAGTTGTGATTCTGAGTTCAAAATAAGTCGAAGCCTAGTGTACCAAATACATACAACTTGGGTAACGACTAGACCACCGCATGCCCCGAAAAGATCAAAATTTATTGGTGCACATAATAGTAGTACTTTGCCTTATAAACTGAACAAAAGTTTTAATTCTTATCGACGTTGACTGGGGTGTTACACATATGTATTAGAGTAAAGGGTAAATAATTTTCCAAAGTACTATTTTATTTCTTTTATATAGATGTGTAGAGAAATTAGATTAGAAATCATTTGTATATGAAAAGAGTTTAAACATTCCTCTTCCTATATACTCCATTTTTATTTCTATACATACACGATTAATACAATAGTTTTATGGTAGTTAGTTAAGTCTAAACTTGAAAAATAAGAGGATGTTTGTGTTTTTATATATATTAAAATGTTAATATACATGTTAGTGTGTTTATTTTGGTTATAAATTACATATTTCTAACTCTATTAGTGATAAATTTATATACATACCATCTGTTCACAAGAAGTAACAAATGACAAGAAGTAACAAATGGAGCGTTACTTTATGTATCTAGCAATCACACACAGATTTGTATTTAAAATAATACCATGAGCTAAGGTTTGTTTCGGATCTCTTCAATTTAAGTGATCATATTTTGGTTTGTTTCAAATTGGTATCCCTCATTGCATATATGTTTTATTGTTCATCTCACTTTTTACGTATCTTTACACGCATACACAAGTCGTACGTATCTTTACACGCACACACAAGCCGGGGTCTTCTGGGAAAAAGCCTCTCGATTCTGAAATTCAGAATGAAGGATCTTACCCTCCCCACACCCTGCTTTATATTCTAATATCTTATGGGTATGTTTGGTTTGATTTGGTTTATATATATATAATTATTTATATATCTTTTAATAAATAATATTCAAATAACTATTTTAGAAAAAAGGTTATTTACTTTTATGTATTTTCTTGCTTTTATAGTTTATGAAACAAATATGTACTATTTTTACTTTTTAATACTTTTAAAATTATAAATTATATTGCTTAAAAATTCCTATTTTAAAATTTTTAAATTTTATTATGTATCAAATTTGTATATCATCATGTATCTTATTTATTCAATTTTTAATTTACCTTAAATTCTTTTAAAATTAATTTAAATAATTTTTAATGTTAAAAATATATTATATTTGTATTTTGATACCCTAAACTGACACTTTTAGAAATATGTTAGAAGCCGCAACACTTTATAGCTACCCTAACATCCGATTTTTGGCTATGATAACATAAAAAAATAGAATGTTATACTAAAACAGAAGTAGCACAGCTATTGGGGTAACATGTTTTTTAGAGGGGTTGTAATATGTCATATTTGGTGTAGTGAGTCCAAAATAGAATATGAGACCACCTCCAAGTGGAAGATAATTTTAGCTTGGTGATGGCTCTTTCTTTCCCAAATCTAATGTGGAGAACTAAGGTTAAGGCCCAAACAGGCAATGTTGGGCAAGCCAATAATTATTTGTGCTAATAAACAAAAAAAAATATTAATAAATACCCACTTAATTATAAAATCATATAAATATGCGGATAAAATCTCTTAGAATATATAAATATATATTCAGTGAGACATTTTTTTAGAAAAATGATTGAAATGTATAAATAATAATTAAATCTAACTTCTGAATTATAACTGATTCAAAAGAAAGTATTATGGAGGTTTATATTATAATAGTTTGTATTATAATAGTTTGCCATTTAGTGTCATACAACTAAAAGTATTTATGTTAATAATATTTTCTTTAATTTTACAAAAAATTCTACTTTTTTAATTTTTATAATTTTTCACATATTTTATACAGTATTAATTTTCACCAATCATGTCCTCTCTTAAAAAATTATGTATGTCAAATTAACATATACTCACTTGTAGGGGATTGTCACTGTTGGGCATCTTTGGTTGTACATAGGATTAATGCAAATAAGAAATTATAAATAACAATTAACTGAAACAACAAACTGGGTTAATTAAAAAAAAGAAGACACATTTCATTTACCTATAAATATAAATATTGGAATTACAATATGTCTCATGGAACATCTAACTAGTAATAAGACCAAGTATATGTAATAACATATTTATGTGTGGGTATACATCCTACCCAAAGGAAGCAACAATTGCTTAACTTTCTTTTTCCAGATTGCTGAGTTCTTGTTCTATTTGACGCATTTTGTTCTTCCGTGAAGCAATCAAAGCGACCCTATCACGCCTCTTCTCAAGCAAGAGACATTTCTTCTCATGTAACCTAGCAAGTTCCTCCTTAAGTGTTTCAATTTGCTCATCAATCGTCTGCACCACCTGTTCCTCCTTGGTTTCTGACTTCTGATCCGTTGAGGTTGACACTTTTCCAACAGCCTCCATTCACCCCAATGCTCACTGGACCTAAGTGTAACTTGCGCCGCCTTTTATAGCCCTTTGAATTAGGGTAGGTAAAAAAAGGCAATTGTAACCCGGCCCATATATGCTTCTACATTTTAAGCTTTATGTATTCTTCAAAATCTTTTCATTAGCCTTGTTCTTAGAATAACCTCACATGGCCTACACAAAAACCCATACATGCAATAAATTATGGAGACCACAAAACCACAAAACCATATGTCCCGTTATGGGGACCACAAAACCAGTTGTTCCATTACTAGAACCACAAACCATAATCAGATATATATTTGGACGAATCCTAGGGACAGCTGATCAGTATATCCCACCACAAACTTGTTCCGGAACTCTGAGACTAGATAGGTCTCTGTCACACTGGACTAAGCGGTTTAAATAAGGCGCACAACCGACTTAGCCTCTTACGCAAACCCGCTGAGCTGTTACGGGCCTCTTACGCAACTATCCAATATCTGATCGGTTTTTATGCAGCTTTCAAAATCACTTATACCTATCTCTTTTAAAACAATTATACCGACAACACACTTTCCAAAACGTTTCAACTTTTAATCACAATCTAGAGATAGGCATTTTTCAGAAGTTACTTTTTTTCCAAAACAAAAGTTAGCAAAATATTTTTAAACACGGGAGATATGTAACTTAAAGTGTTCTATTCCAGTATGTAAATTAAATCAAAATTATTCATATATACTGAACTATAAAAGATTGTTCAGGGGTACTTGCCTTGCAGAGCTTTACAACTATTACTGATCGACCTTGGACCGATTCGAACTCTCGGGCTTTATCGCCAACCTCTTAGACTATCCTGGATCTGACTTCAATACTCAGGCCCTTCAATTGGAACCTTGTTGAGCTTGTCGACTGGTCACTAGGCTATCTTTAGCCCGACGCCAACTTTCGGATCTTTCGACTAGAAGTTACAGTGTGGAAATACCCTATGTTAAACAACTAGGTATGCTTGACATATCTTCACTATCAGTTCTACCCGAACGATAACACATCCCAACCTGAAATTACACGTATTATTATAATAAACATAGCAATCAGAGTTTATGCATTCACAACTTTGTTCAATGATCCTTTCCGGAAAATACATATACCCGTCGTTTCGTAAAGTAGTGTTGTCAATTATTTTATAAAATGTTTTATCACCACACGCAATTAAATGTATTCAAGCTGATGTAGAACTTTCATTCCTCCTGAAAGTCAACTTTTATTTACTTTCAATAACTAGGATTGTCTAATTTCAGTGGTCATTGAAGAAATTCATTATCATAGAAAACCAAATAAAATTTCAAAATCAAGGAAATCAATTAAGAAGGAAAAGTGAAGAAGATGTAGATATGAATGAGAGCAACTATACAAGTCCATAAGATGGTCAGTCTTAGTACCACATAGTTCACAACATATAATTCGGTGGCGTCCCACCAAACCCTTTGTCACACAGACAAATAGTCAAATTATATGCATTATTTTCCCCAATCAACCAATTGAATCACCGAGGAAAGAAATAATGTTTATTTAGAAAATTCACAAATAGGAAGGGAAAATATGATTTATGATAAATCAACAGAACCTTAAGTTTCTTACTTCCAGTTTTACTTTCTTACGGAAAAATAAGCAACTTATTATATGGTAAATAATTACTCTGGAAACAAAATGTGTCTCAAGAAATACGTGCAAGGGTTCAAGATATAAACAATGGTACTGATCCATATATACCATGAGATATGGCTATCATAGTAGCCGCAGACTACTAGCATTCTATCTGCACTCACCGAGGTCACACACTCGGTCCAGCGACATCACTTGACATAGAAAAATACGATATTTAGGAATAACATTGGTGGCTCTTCAGCTGGCACATCAAGGATCCGCTCAAAAGCTGAATTCTCGTGATCAGACTCATTTTCTCGAGAGGGATATCTAAAACCTCTATCGGACATTACCAACGATACATATACTAGGGAGACATACTAAAAGCTAGGGCAGTTCTAGCCAATCCTTAATAGAAGTCAAGGTCACGCCTTTGAAACCCTTGACTGAACTCTTAGATTCGCTCCTCTGATTGAGTTGCTGACTCGCAAGTTTATGTAAACCTTTCTACACTCCTTTAACTCTACTTCTAAACTAAATCAGGGACAAAAACTTGTAGCTCTGATACCAACTGCGACGACCTCAACCTGGGGTTGGGAGTTGACGTCACCAACAACAACAATAACAAACATAATATAATCCACTTCAATGATAGAATATAAATACGACCCCTTTACCAAGATTTTTTCCAGGTTTAAGTAACCTAATATAGCAACTCAACAGACCATCTTTGGTTTGACATAACTACCTCAGAGGAGTCTGGTACGGAAGGAACTGGAACTCAGTCCTGAATACGACGAAAAGAGGTCTCCTTAACATCTACAATGATTATATACAAAATATTTTGCAAGGGAGAGCAATTAATTGCTTAGCAGTACCACTATATAAATAACAAGTAAACTGATTTACAATAAAACAGTATACGAACAGATTTCATAACTTGTTAGAAAACAAGTAAAACATGTATAACTTGATATAAATACTAGCATGTTCCGTTAAACAATATCATTAGTCGTGTGCTATGTATGAATACCAGAGTCAAATTTTACCATGCTATTTTCATTTCCAAAACCACCGTTCCATTATAGGAACGACAAAACCATATGTCCCGTTACGGGGACCACAAAACCAGTTGTTCCGTTACTGGAACCACAAACCATAATCAGATATATGTTTGGATGAATACTAGGGACAGCTGATCAGTTTATCCCACCACAAACCTGTTCTAGAACTCAGAGACTAGCTAAGTCTCTATCACGTTGGACTAAGCGGTTTAAATAAGGCGCACAATCGACTTAGCCTCTTACGCAAACACGCTGAGCTGTTACGAGCCTCTTATGCAACTATCCAATATCTGATCCGTCTAAGCGGTTTTATGATACATATAACAATCAGAGTTCATGCATTCACAACTTGGTTCAATGATCTTTTCCGGAAAATATATATACCCGTCGTTTCGTAATGAAATGTATTTATAAAATGTTTTATCAGCACACGCAATTAAATGCATTAATAAAATATTTATATTTATAATTATGCAATTATACACAATCGACTAGTAATCCTGATAATCATAGGATATGCCCCCGTATTTTTAAATTTAGTTTCTCAAAAATCGAACAACATTTCCTCTATTTATCGGCCTACCGTCGAAACATAATCGACGTCTCAACAACCAATAATTACAATTCGCAATCCCATTTATTTACCCAAGTCCGATATAACATAACAAATTGTTCATTCCCGGAAATCAATTTTACACACTAAATATTATTTTATTATTTTAATAATTGTATGACTCAGAATATATCATCACGGTCCACCGCCAACTCATCGGGAATCATTGTTGACGGCGGTAAAATTCGTCGGTGCCCAATTATTTCGGGTGTCCATGACGAATCCTACTGATAATTAAACTATGAATTTCTTAATGGTCAAATAATTCAAATAACCGTAAGCACTTCATTCGAATTTCATATATTAATCTGAATAATTCCAAAAAAAATTCACAAATTTTTATCCCAAACAATCTATAGAAATTAGTAATTACAAGGCCAACAATACGCACACAATTACAAAGGTAACACACACGTACAAGCACACAACATCAACAGAGCAGCGGAGAAAGTCACCGGAAAATAAAAGAAAAAGCAAGAATAAGAGGCGGGCAACACAGCAATTACATCCATATACATATATATATGCACACAACTACCACACAGACCCACGCGCGCACAACTGTGCCGGAAAGAGGCCGAATAAATGACAAGGAGAAAGGAAACAGGGGCGGCGGAGGTCGCCGGAAAAATAGAGAAAGCGGCGATGGTGATACTTACCAAGACCAGGGGAACAAAATCAGGAAGAGGGGAGGGAGAGAAATTAAACGAGAGAGACATAGAGAGGGGAGATAAGAGAGAGATTTGGGAGAGGGTAGAGATAGATAGGAGAGAAGAAGAGAAACTGATGAAAAGAAAATGAGATAAAATATATTATTTTTATCAGTTTATTAAACGCACACGAGGGAAATGCTGCCACGCAGCTCAATTTCTATGCCACGTGTCCTCCGTTCTGACCGGAAATCCAATTTTACATTGTTTCTTTAATCTTTTAGCAGTACAACTTGTGAATACATATTAATTGGAATAATCCCAAAATAGTCTTAGAATTTTCTAAATATCCCAAAACTAATAAAATAGAATTTTTAAAATTTTTAAACCATTTTTTATTCGTACACCATACCCACATTTAACAATTTAGCAAACGAACGTGCGGGTGAATTTAATCCCAAAATTTAATCTCAAAATATTCCAAACTTGATAAAATATGAGTTTCGTAATTTTTGAATCATTTATGAATTTAATATTGATTTTATAAATAAATGCAGTCAAAAAACCATTTAACGATAAATAATTAATGAAATATTGATTTCTAAATTTTTATAAAATCCCAAAAATAATTATTGAAATTATAAAATCATAAATACAAATTTAGAGATAATCCTAATATTTATGCAAATAAATCTGTAATAAATCCACTTTAAAAAGTGAAAACAAATTAGTACAACTCAAAAATTGATTACGCACGCAAACCCTGTACACCAAAAGATCACATATAAATAATATTAAACAACACACATCTAACATAATTGATACACATATTTATCTAATTATTCAACTATTACATTTTTAAAAAATAAAAAAAACATACGGGTCGTTATATTTTTTGTACCAAAATTCATCTTGATCCTTTTAACATTACTTCTTACGAGCTAAACGAAATGTTTGTCCTTACAAATCTGCTAATGAAGGACATGATGCATGAGTTATAATTCGAGGAGAAAGCAAGGAAAAAGAAAGGTTAGCAAGGGAGAAGGAAGTAGAAGAAAGAAGAAAATAGAGGGAAAGGGAAGTCGGGAGTAGACGTAGAAGAGGTGTTTCAGGTGACAGAGATAGGGACTGGAATCATGATAAAGACAGAGGGGTGAAAGCTATCGAGACCAAGATCATGAAAGGTCTGGCGAGAGAAATTGTAGGGGAATTCGTGAAGGGGGAGAGGGTTAGAAAGTAGAAAGCTATGAGAATTATAAGTTTTTTATTTTTTCATCATTGTAGGACTTGATCGGTTTTATTTGGTAATGATAATTAGAGTTTGATTTTAATAGTTTCTTCTTTTGACAATTTTTTTGGAATTATATTTATAAAATGTGCAACATTTTATTTCAATGAAAAATGATATTAATTTAACATAATAACATCATTTTTTGTAGTATATATATATCAGTTCATTCAGAAAAACTGATGTTAAATACCACAACAAACAAAGACTTTAGATTAAAAAACCGACGATAAAGAGTACATTAGACAACGTTTTCTTACAAAATAGTGATGTTAATTATAATGATAGACATCAGGTTCATCTACTATATCAGTTTTTTAAAAAAACTGAGGTAAAAGCTATTAGTAACATCATTTTATTATGAAAACAGATGTCAAAGATATTAGTAATATCGGTTTTAACAAAATTATACCGGTGAGAGGAAAAATTATTGTTTATCCAACATATCTTTAAATTAATAGAAATAGCATATTATAGTAATATATAAATGATAGATGTGCATTAGAAATTTAACATCAAGATATAGATATCGGTTTTATATTAAATACCGATGTTATATGTCCCGTTTCACATGTTAAATGGGGGGTATTTAACATCACCCACCAAGATATTGGATTTTTTTATTCATAGACATCGGTTTTTAACCGATGTCTATTGATCTTTTTCTAGTAGTGAGCTCCCCCACTTAAACTCCTAACGTCCCTGTCACGCCAAACAAACAGCCCATAGGTCCAAGTCGTACCTTTTTATCCATTGTGGCAACCTTCGTATCCCTGTCCATTTTTGGATAATACCACAAGCCTTCGCATCCCTACCTCCGACAACTTGATGCGTCAAAATTTCGAGAGGCGGCTTTGATACTGTATGCGTCAAATTTCGAGTCTTTTACAAGAACTATGTCAAGTTGTGATTCTGAGTTCAAAATAAGTCGAAGCCTAGTATACCAAATACATACAACTTGGGTAACGACTAGCCCACCGCATGCCCCCAAAAGATCAAAATTTATTGATGCACATAATAGTAGTACTTTGCCTTATAAACTGAACAAAAGTTTTAATTCTTATCGACGTTGACTGGGGTGTTACACATATGTATTAGAGTAAAGTGTAAATAATTTTCCAAAGTACTATTTTGTTTCTTTTATATAGATGTGTAGAGAAATTAGATTAGAAATCATTTGTATATGAAAAGAGTTTAAACATTCCTCTTTCTATATACTCCATTTTTATTTCTATACATACACGATTAATACAATAGTTTTATGGTAGTTAGTTAAGTCTAAACATGAAAAATAAGAGGATGTTTATGTTTTTATATATATTAAAAGGTTTATATAAATGTTAGTGTGTTTATTTTGGTTATAAATTACATATTTCTAAGTCTATTACTGATAAATTTATATACTTACCATCTCTTCACAAGAAGTAACAAATGGAGCGGTTACTTTATGTATCTAGCAATCACACACAGATTTGTATTTAAAATAATACCATGAGCTAAGGTTTGTTTCGGATCTCTTCAATTTAAGTGATCATATTTTGGTTTGTTTCAAATTGGTATCCCTCATTGCATATATGTTTTATTGTTCATCTCAATTTTTACGTACACAAGTGGTACGTATCTTTACACGCGCACACAAGCCGGGGTCTTGTGGGAAAGAGCCTCTCCATTCTGAAATTCAGAATGAAGCATCTTACCCTCCCCACACCTGCTTTATATTCTAATATCTTAACGGTATGTTTGGTTTGATTTGGTTTATATATATATAATTATTTATATATCTTTTAATAAATAATATTCAAATAACTATTTTAGAAAAAAGGTTATTTATTTTTATGTATTTTCTTGCTTTTATAATTTATAAAATAAATATGTACTATTTTTACTTTTTAATACTTTTAAAATTATAAATTATATTGCTTAAAAATTCCTATTTTAAAATTTTTAAATTTTATTATGTATCAAATTTGTATATCATCATGTATCTTATTTATTCAATTTGTAATTTACCTTAAATTCTTTTAAAATTAATTTAAATAATTTTTAAGGTTAAAAATATATTATATTTGTATTTTGATACCCTAAACTGACACTTTTAGAAATATGTTACAAGCCGCAACACTTTATAGCTACCCTAACATCCGATTTTTGGCTAAGATAACATAAAAAAACAGAATGTTATACTAAAACACAAGTAGCACAGCTATTGGGGTAACATTTTTTTTAGAGGGGTTGTAATATGTCATATTTGGTGTAGTGAGTCCAAAATAGAATATGAGACCACCTCCAAGTGGAAGATAATTTTAGCTTGGTGATGGCTCTTTCTTTCCCAAATCTAATGTGGAGAACTAAGGTTAAGGCCCAAACAGGCAATGTTGGGCAAGCCAATAATTATTTGTGCCAATAAACAAAAAAAAATATTAATAAATACCCACTTAATTATAAAATCATATAAATATGCGGATAAAATCTCTTAGAATATATAAATATATATTCAGTGAGACATTTTTTAGAAAAATGTTTGAAATGTAACTTCTGAATTATAACTGATTCAAAAGAAAGTTTTATGGAGGTTTATATGTCAAATTAACATATACTCACTTGTAGGGGATTGTCAGTGTTGGGCATCTTTGGTTGTACATAGGATTAATGCAAATAAGAAATTATAAATAACAATTAACTAAAACAACAAACTGGGTGAATTAAAAAAAAGAAGACACATTTCATTTACCTATAAATATAAATATTGGAATTACAATATGTCTCATGGAACATCTAACTAGTAATAAGACCAAGTATATGTAATAACATATTTATGTGTGGGTATACATCCTACCCAAAGGAAGCAACAATTGCTTAACTTTCTTTTTCCAAATTGCTGAGTTCTTGTTCTATTTGACGCATTCTGTTCTTTCGTGAAGCAATCAAAGCGACCCTCTCAAGCCTCTTCTCAAGCAAGAGACATTTCTTCTCATGTAACCTAGCAAGTTCCTCCTTAAGTGTTTCAATTTGCTCATCAATCGTCTGCACCACCTGTTCCTCCTTGGTTTCTGACTTCTGATCCGTTGAGGTTGACACTTTTCCAACAGCCTCCATTCCCCCCAATGCTCACTGGACCTAAGTGTAACTTGCGCCGCCTTTTATAGCCCTTTGAATTAGGGTTGGTAAAAAAAGGCAATTATAACCCGGCCCATGTATGCTTCTACATTTTAAGCTTTATGTATTCTTGAAAATCTTTTCATTAGCCTTGTTCATAGAATAACCTCACATGGCCTACACATAAACACATACATGCAATAATTTTGTGGAGACAACAAAACCACAAAACCATATGTCCCGTTATTGGGACCACAAAACCAGTTATTCCATTACTAGAACCACAAACCATAATTAGATATATATTTGGACGAATCCTAGGGACAGCTGATCAGTATATCCCACCACAAACTTGTTCCGGAACTCTGAGACTAGCTAGGTCTCTGTCACACTGGACTAAGCAGTTTAAATAAGGCGCACAACCGACTTAGCCTCTTACGCAAACCCGCTGAGCCGTTACGGGCCTCTTACGCAACTATCCAATATCTGATCGGTTTTTATGCAGCTTCCAAAATCACTTATACCTATCTCTTTTAAAACAATTATACCGACAACACACTTTCCAAAACGTTTCCACTTTTAATCACAATCTAGAGATAGGCATTTTTCAGAAGTTACTTTTTTTCCAAAACATAAGTTAACAAAATATTTTTAAATACGGGAGATACGTAACTTAAAGTGTTCTATTCCAGTATGTAAATTAAATTAAAATTATTCATATATACTGAACTATAAAAGATTGTTCAGGGGTACTTGCCTTGCAGAGCTTTATAACTATTACTGATCGACCTTCGACCGATTCGAACTCTCGGGCTTTATCGCCAACCTCTTAGACTATTATGGATCTGACTTCAATACTCAGGCCCTTCGATTGGAACCTTGTTGAGCTTGTCGACTGGTCACTAGGCTATCTTTAGCCCGACGCCAACTTTCGGATCTTCCGACTAGAAGCTACAGTGTGGAAATACCCAATGTTAGACAACTAGGTATGCTTGACATATCTTCACTATCAGTTCTGCCCGAACGGTAACACATCCCAACCTGAAATTACACGTATTATTATAATACACATAGCAATCAGAGTTTATGCATTCACAACTTTGTTCAATGATCCTTTCCGGAAAATACATATACCCGTCGTTTCGTAAAGTAGTGTTGTCAATTATTTTATAAAATGTTTTATCACCACACGTAATTAAATGTATTCAAGCTGATGTAGAACTTTCATTCCTCCTGAAAGTCAACTTTTATTTACTTTCAATAACTAGGATTGTCTAATTTCAGTGGTCATTGAAGAAATTCATTATCATAGAAAACCAAATAAAATTTCAAAATCAAGGAAATCAATTAAGAAGGAAAAGTGAAGAAGATGTAGATATGAATGAGAGCAACCATACAAGTCCATAAAATGGTCAGTCTTAGTACCACATAGTTCACAACACATAATTCGGTGGCATCCCACCAAACCCTTTGTCACACAGACAAATAGTCAAATTATATGCATTATTTTCCCCAATCAACCAATTGAATCACCGAGGAAAGAAATAATGTTTAGTTAGAAAATTCACAAATAGGAAGGGAAAATATGATTTATGATAAATCAACAGAACCTTAAGTTTCTTACTTCCAGTTTGACTTTCTTACGGAAAAACAAGCAACTTATTATATGGTAAATAATTACTCTACAAACAAAATGTGTCTCAAGAAATACGTGCAAGGGTTCATGATATAAACAATGGTACTGATCCACATATACCATGAGACATGGCTATCATAGCAGCCGCAGACTACTAGCATTCCATCTACACTCACCGAGGTCACACACTCGGTCCAGCAACATCACTTGACATAGAAAAATATGATATTTAGGAATAACATTGGTGGCTCTTCAGCTGGCACATCAAGGATCCGCTCAAAAGCTGAATTCTCGCGATCAGACTCGTTTTCTCGAGAGGGATATATAAAACCTCTATCGGACATTACCAACGATACATATACTAGGGAGACATACTAAAAGCTAGGGCAGTTCTAGCCAATCCTTAATAGAAGTCAGGGTCACGCCTTCGAAACCCTTGACTGAACTCTTAGATTCGCTCCTCTGATTGAGTTGCTGACTCACAACTTTATGTAAACCTTTCTACACTCCTTTGACTCTACTTCTAAACTAAATCAGGGACAAAAACTTGTAGCTCTGATACCAACTGCGACGACCTCAACCTGGGGTTAGGAGTTGATGTCATCAACAATAACAATAACAAACATAATATAATCCACTTCAATGATAGAATATAAATTCGACCCCTTTACCAAGATTTTTTCCAGGTTTGAGTAACCTAATATAGCAACTCAACAGACCATCTTTGGTTTGACATAACTACCTCAGAGGAGTCTGGTACGGAAGGAACTGGAACTCTGTCCTGAATACGACGAAAAGGGGCCTCCTTAACATCTGCAATGATTATATACAAAATATTTTGCAAGGGAAGGCAATTAATTTCTTAGCAGTACCACTATATAAATAACAAGTAAACTGATTTACAATAAAACAGTATACGAACAGATTTCATAACTTGTTAGAAAATAAGTAAAACATGTATAACTTGATATAAATACTAGCATGTTCCGTTAAACAATATCATTAGTCGTGTGCTATGTATGAATACCAGAGTCAAATTTTAGCATGCTATTTTCATTTCCAAAACCACCGTTCCATTATAGGAATGACAAAACCATCTGTCCCGTTACGGGGACCACAAAACCAGTAGTTCCGTTACTGGAACCACAAACCATAATCAGATATATGTTTGGACGAATCCTAGGGACAGCTGATCAGTTTATCCCACCACAAACCTGTTCTGGAACTCAGAGACTAGCTAAGTCTCTGTCACGCTGGACTAAGCAGTTTAAATAAGGCGCACAATCGACTTAGCCTCTTACGCAAACACGCTGAGCCGTTACGGGCCTCTTACACAACCATCCAATATCTGATCCGTCTAAGCGGTTTTATAATACACATAACAATCAGAGTTCATGCATTCACAACTTGGTTCAATGATCTTTTCCGGAAAATACATATACCCATCGTTTCGTAATGAAATGTATTTATAAAATGTTTTATCAGCACACGCAATTAAATGCATTAATAAAATATTTATATTTATAATTATGCAATTATACACAATCGACTAGTAATCCTGATAATCACAGGATATGCCCCCGTATTTTTAAATTTAGTTTCTCGAAAATCGAACAACGTTTCCTCTATTTATCGGCCTACCGTCGAAACATAATCGACGTCTCAACAACCAACAATTACAATTCGTAATCCCATTTATTTACCCAAGTCCGATATAACATAACAAATTGTTCATTCCGGGAAATCAATTTTACACACTAAATATTATTTTATTATTTTAATAATTGTAGGACTCAGAATATATCATCACGGTCCACCGCCAACTCATCGGGAATCATTGTTCACGGCGGTAAAATTCGTCGGTGCCCAATTATTTCGGGTGTCCATGAGGAATCCTACCGATAATTAAACTATGAATTTCTTAATGGTCAAATAATTCAAATAACCGTAAGCACTTCATTCGAATTTCATATATTAATCCGAATAATTCCAAAATAATTTTCACAAATTTTTATCCCAAACAATCTATAGAAATTAGTAATTACAAGGCCAACAATATGCACACAATTACAAAGGTAACACACACGTGCAAGCACGCAGCATCAACAGAGCAGCGGAGAAAGTCACCGGAAAAGAAAAGAAAAAGCAAGAATAAGAGGCGGGCAACACAGCAATTACATCCATATACATATATATACGCACACAACTACCACACAGACCCACGCGCGCACAACTGTGCCGGAAAGAGGCCGAATAAACGACAAGGAGAAAGGAAACAGGGGCGGCGGAGGTCGCCGGAAAAACAGAGAAAGCGGCGATGGTGATACTTACCAAGAGCAGGGGAACAAAATTAGGAAGAGGGGAGGGAGAGAAATTAAACGAGAGAGACATAGAGAGGGGAGATAAGAGAGAGATTTGGGAGAGGGTAGAGATAGATAGGAGAGAAGAAGAGAAACTGATGAAAAGAAAATGAGATAAAATATATTATTTTTATCAGTTTATTAAACGCACACGAGGGAAATGCTGCCACGCAGCTCAATTTCTATGCCACGTGTCCTCCGTTCTGACCGGAAATCCAATTTTACATTGTTTCTTTAATCTTTTAGCAGTACAACTTGTGAATACATATTAATCGGAATAATCCCAAAAGAGTCTTAGAATTTTCTAAATATCCCAAAACTAATAAAATAGAATTTTTAAAATTTTTAAACCATTTTTTATTCGTACACCATACCCACATTTAACAATTTAGCAAACGAACGTGCTGGTGAATTTAATCCCAAAATTTAATCTCAAAATATTCCAAACTTGATAAAATATGAGTTTCGTAATTTTTGAATCATTTATGAATTTAATATTGATTTTATAAATAAATGCAGTCAAAAAACCATTTAACGATAAATAATTAATGAAATATTGATTTCTAAATTTTTATAAAATCCCAAAAATAATTATTGAAATTATAAAATCATAAATACAAATTTAGAGACAATCCTAATATTTATGCAAATAAATCTGTAATAAATCCACTTTAAAAAGTGAAAACAAATTAGTACAACTCAAAAATTGATTACGCACACAAACTCTGTACACCAATAGATCACATATAAATAATATTAAACAACACACATCTAACATAATTGATACACATATTGTATTTATCTAATTATTCAACAATTACATTTTTAAAAAATAAAAAAAACATACGGGTCGTTATATTTTTTGTACCAAAATTCATCTTGATCCTTTTAACATTACTTCTTACGAGCTAAACGAAATGTTTGTCCTTACAAATCTGCTAATGAAGGACATGATGCATGAGTTATAATTCAAGGAGAAAGCAAGGAAAAAGAATGGTTAGCAAGGGAGAAGGAAGCAGAAGAAAGAAGAAAATAGAGGGAAAGGGAAGTCGGGAGTAGACGTAGAAGAGGTGTTTCAGGTGACAGAGATAGGGACTGGAATCGTGATAAAGACAGAGGGGGGAAAGCTATCGAGACCAAGATCATGAAAGGTCTGGCGAGAGAAATTGTAGGGGAATTCGTGAAGGGGGAGAGGGTTAGAAAGTAGAAAGCTATGAGAATTATAAGCTTTTTATTTTTCATCATTGTAGGACTTGATCGGTTTTATTTAGTAATGATAATTAAAGTTTGATTTTAATAGTTTCTTCTTTTGACAATATTTTTAGAATTATATTTTTAAAATGTGCAACATTTTATTTCAATGAAAAATTATATTAATTTAACATAATAACATCATTTTTTGTAGTATATATACATCAGTTCATTCAGAAAAACTGATGTTAAATACCACAACAAACAAAGACTTTAGATTAAAAAACCGACGATAAAGAGTACATTAGACAACGTTTTCTTACAAAATAGTGATGTTAATTATAATGATAGACATCAGGTTCATCTACTATATCAGTTTTTTTAAAAAACTGAGGTAAAAGCTATTAGTAACATCATTTTATTATGAAAACAGATGTCAAAGATATTAGTAATATCGGTTTTAACAAAATTATAACGGTGAGAGGAAAAATTATTGTTTATCCAACATATCTTTAAATTAATAGAAATAGCATATTATAGTAATATATAAATGATAGATGTGCATTAGAAATTTAACATCAAGATATAGATATCGGTTTTATATTAAATACCGATGTTATATGTCCCATTTCACATGTTAAATGGGGGGTATTTAACATCACCCACCAAGATATTGGATTTTTTTATTCATAGACATCGGTTTTTAACCGATGTCTATTGATTTTTTTCTAGTAGTGAGCTCCCCCACTTAAACTCCTAACGTCCCTATCACGCCAAACAAACAGCCCATAGGTCCAAGTCGTACCTTTTTATCCATTGTGGCAACCTCCGTATCCCTGTCCATTTTCGGATAATACCACAAGCCTTCGCATCCCTACCTCCGACAACTTGATGCGTCAAAATTTTGAGAGGCGGCTTTAATACTGTATGCGTCAAATTTCGAGTCTTTTACAAGAACTATATCAAGTTGTGATTCTGAGTTCAAAATAAGTCGAAGCCTAGTATACCAAATACATACAACTTGGGTAACGACTAGCCCACCGCATGCCCCCAAAAGATCAAAATTTATTGATGCACATAATAGTAGTACTTTTCCTTATAAACTGAACAAAAGTTTTAATTCTTATCGATGTTGACTGGGGTGTTACATATATGTATTAGAGTAAAGGGTAAATAATTTTCCAAAGTACTCTTTTGTTTCTTTTATATAATGTGTAGAGAAATTAGATTAGAAATCATTTGTATATGAAAAGAGTTTGAACATTCCTCTTCCTATATACTCCATTTCTATTTCTATATATACACGATTAATACAATAGTTTTATGCTAGTTAGTTAAGTTTAAACTTGAAAAATAAGAGGATGTTTGTGTTTTTATATATATTAAAATGTTAATATACATGTTTATGTATTTATTTTGGTTCTAAATTACATATTTCTAAGTCTATTAGTGATAAATTTATATACATACCATCTCTTCACAAGAAGTAACAAATGGAGCAGTTACTTTATGTATCTAGCTATCACACACAGATTTGTATTTAAAATAATACCATGAGCTAAGGTTTATTCAAATCTATTCAATTTAAGTCGTCATATTTTGGTTTGTTTCAAATTAGTATCGCTCATTGCACATATGTTTTATTGTTCATCTCACTTTTTACGTATCTTTACACGCATACACAAGTCGTACGTATCTTTACACGCATACACAAGCCGGGGTCTTTTGGGAAAGAGCCTCTCCATTCTGAAATTCAGAATGAAGGGAAGGTTGCGTACATCTTACCGTCCCCACACCCTGCGTTAAGCGGGATATAGCGCGTATGTTTGGTTTGATTTTATTATGTATCAAATTTGTATATCATCATGTATCTTATTTTTTCAATTTGTAATTTACCTTAAATTCTTTTAAAATTAATTTAAATAATTTTTAAGGTTAAAAATATATTATATTTGTATTTTGATACCATAAACTGACACTTTTAGAAATATGTTACAAGACGCAACACTTTATAGCTACCGTAACATCCGGTTTTTGGCTAAGATAACATAAAAAAACAGAATGTTATGCTAAAACATAAGTAGCACAACTTAGGTAACATATTGGGGTAACATTTTTTTTAGAGGGGTTGTAATATGTCATATTGGTGTAGTGAATCCAAAATAGAATATGAGACCACCTCCAAGTGGAAGATAATTTTAATTTTTATAATTTTTCACATATTTTATATTAATTTTCACCAATCATGTTCTCTCTTAAAATATTATGTATGTCAAATTAACATATACTCGCTTGTAGGGGATTGTCAGTGTTCGGCATCTTTGGTTGTACATAGGATTGATGCACATAAGAAATTATAAATAACAATTAACTAAAACTACAAACTGGGTGAATTAAAAAAAAAAGACACATTTCATTTACCCATAAATATAAAAATTGGAATTACAATGTCTCATGGAACATCTAACTAGTAATAAGACCAACTATATGTAATAACATATTTATGTGTGGCTATACATCTACCCAAAGGAAGCAACAATTGCTTAACTCTCTTTTTCCAGATTGCTGAGTTCTTGTTCTATTTGTCGCATTCTGTTCTGCCGTAAAGCAATGAAAGCGATCATCTCACGCCTCTTCTCAAGCAAGAGACATTTCTTCTCATGTAACCTAGCAAGTTCCTCCTTAAGTGTTTCAATTTGCTCATCAATCGTCTGCTCCACCTGTTCCTCCTTGGTTTCTGACTTCTCATCCGTTGAAGTTGACACTTTTCCAACAGCCTCCATTCCCACCAATGCTCACTCGACCTAAATGTAACTTGTGCCACCTTTTATAGCCCTTTGAATTAGGGTTGGTAAAAAAAGGCAATTGTAACCCGGCCAATGTATGCTACTACATTTTAAGCTTTATGCATTCTTCAAAATCTTTTCATTAGCCTTGTTCTTAGAATAACCTCACATCCCCTACACATAACCACATACATAGCTGGTAACTCATGCAATTGGTATATATAGAATTTGGCATCACCATATTTAAATATAAAGTTTTCTTGAATTATATATATAAGCCTAATAATTGTTAGTGTAAAAAATTTAGTTGAAATTTCTTCATTATAGAATAATATGCTAGCATAAAAAAATGTTATGCAATAAATTGTGGAGATGAAAATATACTTAGTATTCGAAAACCAAATCATCCTTTAAATTATCCACTATTTGAGTTTATCCCACTCTTTTTATCAGCCTAAAATATTTAATTTTAGGGGTAATATTCAAATGAGAACTTTTTCCCTGCAGCCTTATATATTATACCTACGTGTTCGGCCTCTATTTTGTCAGTGTACTTTCAATTGCTTAAAAACTTCTCATAATTTCTTCCATTGATAATGAGAGAAAAAAACATTTAGAAAAAAACTTGTCTAACAATATTTATGGAACACAAACATGTCTTCTAAAGTATGTCAAAAAACTATATCTTTCTCTAAATCTAAATCTATATCCTCATTTCTTTCCAAATTTGGGGTGAGGATTTATAAAACTTCTAGGATCGCGTTTGCATGAAATAGAGTATGACCATTGTAGATGAGACCCTGAGATGGTAGTGGGCAATATGTGATGACACCTAATGTTCTTACATTTTTTGCAAGACAAGCCATTGTAATATTATTCAAACACATCATCTCTTGACACAACCTAAGACAAAAATTATGTTATCTATAGATAAAAGTATATTGTGGACATACAAAAGCAAAACATTATGTATTCAACTTAACACATCAAGCTAGCATTTAAATCAAAACCAATTATGCAACATTCTTTAACTTTGTAATTTATCTTAATATGCAGCCTTTCAAATTCAGTCGTATGAGAAAATAAACAAGGAAAAAAATGTAGCAGCTTTATTTTCTAAATTCAACACATCATACAAGAAACAAGACAAGAAACTGAGATCAGGAAATAGCTTAAATAAAGTACAAACTCAAGACCCAATTCACTCAACTCAAAGATCCGAAGTCCTGCAATCAAAAATAATAAATTACACAATGACTAATGTTCATTACAAAAATCGACAAAAAGAAATTCAAAAAGTAAAAACTATAAAAACTAAAAATACAAACACAGCCATATACTCAAACCCGCAACGAACACACATAAATACAAGTGCACACAAAAGCGCACAAGCAAACGCTTGAGATGCAGAGAGAGGATACTGAGAGAAACTATATAACATCCGTACGGTTGGATCATTCATTAATATTTTTAAAATATCAAAAAATCAATATGGGATTAAACACTAATTATAAGTAATGGTCAAATTACTAGTTGACTGTTAAAAAAGAAAACCAAATATATTTATTTTTTTCTAAAATGTTTGTCATATCACTAAAATATATAGATCTTGACATCCGTACGGTTGGATCATGCATTAATATTTTTAAACATATCAAAACATCAATATGGGATTAAAAATTAGTTAGAAGTACTGGTCAAACTACTAGTTGACTGTTAAAAAAGAAAACCAAATATATTTATTTTTTTCTAAAATTTTTGTCGTATCACTAAAATATATAGATATTGACATCCGTACGCTTGGATCATTCATTAATATTTTTTAAAATATCGCAAGATCAATATGAGACCAGTAAGAAGTACTAGTCAAACTACTGGTTGAAAGTTAAAACAACAAACCAAATATATATTTTTTTTTCTAAAAAAATTGTCATATCACTAAAACATATAGATCTTGACATCTGTACAATTGGATCATTCATTAATATTATTTTTAAAAGCCCAACATCAAAATGGGACTAAACACTAGTTAGAAGTATTGGCCAAATAACTGGTTGGCTGTTAAAAAAGCAAACAAAATATATTTATTTTTTCTAAAAATTTTGTCGTATCACTAAAATATATATATCTATACATCCGTATGGTTGGATCATTTTTTAATATTTTTAAAAATATCGCAACATCAATATGGGACCAAACAGTAGTTAGAAGTATTTGTTACACTACTAGTTGACTGTTAAAATAACAAATCAAATAAATTTTATTTTTTTCTAAGATTTTTGTGATATCACTAAAATATATAGATTTTGATATTTGTACGATTGGATCATTTATTAATATTTTTAAAAATATCGCAACATCAATATGAGACCAAACAGTAGTTAGAAGTATTTGTTAAACTACTGGTTGACTTTTAAAAAACCAAATCAAATATATTTTATTTTTTCTAAAAATGCTATTAAATCACTGAAAATATATATATTGAATGGTCGAACCGTACGGATGTTAAAATTTCTAAGAAAAACTATTATATGCAAAATTTTAAAAATATTCAAACATTAGAGAGTACCTATTTTATCAAATAAAGTGTAATTCGAATAGTGAGCTATCAAAAATAAATATTTAAATTTAGAATAGTAATAAATTATACAATAATAATAATAATATTTTAATATTTATAAGTAATGGACACTCTATAAAATATAAATAAATATATAATAATAATAATAATAATAATAATAATAATAATAATAATAATAATAATAATAATAATAATATTTTACTGGACACTCATAAATTCGGCCGATTGCAGTTGTATTTAGAGCCACGTCAGCGATCCCCGTGAAACACATCTAACGGATAAAATTTAACCAAAACATAACTACAATTGAACGGTTGGATTACATCCTTTGAACAATTAAAAGGCTAAAATAATAATAAAAATAAAAAATCTAACCGTGAACCCCCTCCCCCTTCAGGTATCATCTCCTCCCTCCTCAATCCCCTCGCCGCCGCAGCAAAAGATCCCCCCTCCCTCCTCTCTCTTTTTTGGGCCTCCCCCCTCCACCTCTCTCTCTCTTTCTCTCTCTCCGCTACCGCCGCCGGATTTCCTCGTCGCCGACAAGATCTCCCTGGAACATTAGCCGTGAATTTGTCATGGTTCCAATCCATACTGCTCAAACTCTCTGGAAACTCGAGCTTCTTTATATCAAAATCTCTACAATGCCTTGCTTTTCCCGAACAAGAATAAGATATCGCCTTCGAGTCTGTTCTTTGGCAAACTGTCACCTTCGAGTTTGTCCTGCAAGTTCTTTCGTTATATTTCGTATGCAGTCAACAGTGGTTACCAGTAACGGTGTCACAAACTGTTCTTTTCTTTTGGGTGATTGTTCATCTTTCTCCATTTCTTGCTTCCGTCTTTTCATTGTTATGGGTACATATTGATCCCTTTACTACTAGAGTAACTGGCCCAGATACTTAGTTATATGGAATTAACTGTTAAGGTTCGTAATCTGCACAACCAGCTGAGTTTGGTTGGATGTGTTACCAGAATATGACGGAATTTGGGCAAACTCACCTGATTCGGGAATTTTTCCCGTTTCCGGCGAGTTTTTTTTTTAAATCTGGTTTTTGTTAATTGAACCCTATGCGGTTGAAATTGAAAGTCCTATTTTTGATTATTTTCGGTCGAATTTAATTTTTTGGGCGGCTATTTAAAAATTTTCGAAAAATATAATTATCTGGGCGGGTGATTCGAATTTTATCTGAAAAATTAAATTTGACCGGAAGCGGTTGTATTTCACCGGTCGTATTTAAGCGGTTGTATTTAGTCGGTCATATTTAATAGTAAATATAACTGGTTTACTAAATATGACTTGAGCGAATACAACCGGTCCAAAAGCCGGTCGTATTTAGCTAAACACAACCGAAAACGGTCGAATTTAATTAATTACAACGGATTTTAAAACTGTTGTATTTGGCCGCAATTCTTGTAGTGATTACACACAAAACCCAATCAAACCATATAAATTACAATAAACCAAATACCTTCAAATAAAAATTAGGACAAACACGAAACTTTAAAACAAAACACTAAATTAAAAAATACCTAAAACTGAAGCCAAGAGAAAGATAGATATTAGATTTACCGTATTATATTTAAATATTTGAAGTTTGAAGAAGAATTAAAACCCTAATTGAAGAACCGAGGCCACGATTCATATTCATATGAGCCCTAAGTAAAAAATAACCCTTAATTATGTATTGGAGATTGATACTGGTGGAGAGAAAGGTAGGGTGGTGGCGAAATAAAGAGACAAAGTCGAATATGTGTATTGTGAAAAAGTAATAAAAAGTAAATAAGGCTTTGTTTAGGATTACAGTTAAAAATTGTCGTGTTATTAGTAAAAGTACTGCTAAAAAATGTTTTTATAAAAATCAGATTACGATATGGTAATATTTTTTATATGCATACGTTTTGATGTAAAAATTTTTGATATAATGATTTTGGTGAAAGACATAGCATAAAAATAGCTATTCTCAAATGGATGGGGATACTTAATTTTTTAACAACAACTTTTATGTCAAAAGTACTTTTCAATCACCTTTTGAATTTTACAAACTAATTTTTTAAACTATTTTTAACAAAATTATGTTGTTCCATAGTAAACCAAACACACCTTGAGAGAGTGTGTGTTAGTATAAAAAGAATTTCAAAGTGTGTGAAATTAGAGTGGTCGGAGCCCAAATTTTACCTCCTTATATCCCAAATATTTGCTTGAGTCAAATATGATACATATATTTATATTTTATTATATTAATAATAAAACTTCAGAATTTTTTTTAATAAAAATATTTACTTATATATTTTATTACTTCTATTGTTCCAATACTTACATTTTTTTTAATATTTTAAAACTTTTATATGAGTCGTCATATCTAAATTAGGTAAATTTATACTATATTTTTTTCACTAAATTTAAAATTTCTAAATTAATTTTTTTTAAATTTTGTTACTTTAACATTTATATAAAAAATTTAAAATTTTTATATGAAATTTTTGTATTAGCATGTATCTTATTTATTCAATTTGTAAATAATATTAAATGAATATATAAAATTTAATTATATACAAAATTTGTCAGTTTCATTTTTGCTGCTCTTGTGATGGAAGGTGATACATTTATTATTGGTCTTCTAAACTTAATGAATACCCTAGATTTGTTATTTGGCTTCTAAAGTGAATAAATACCCTAGTAATGTATAATGAAAAACATTTAGAAAGCATATCATATATTTGAACTTTTAGATAAAGATCATTAAATAAAACAGAAGAGGTGGTTCAAAATTTGTTTTCTAATTGTCTAATATGAAGTCAACAATACATTGATATATGTACTTCATGATTATATGCAAAATGGTTGAAAATGTATCATAACGATAACTTAACACGTATGATTTTATTGAGTAACACATATATGATTGTTATATATTGATAGAGCTGCATTTTAAAAAAAATTCAAATTTATAAAAATTAAAAAAATCTAAACTTTAAATTTTGATTGAATTCAAGAGAAAGTATAATAATAGTTTATCATTCAACGTCAAAAATCGAGAGAGTTTTCCTAGAACTTTAAATCACTCAAAATGACAAGGAGATGAATGATATATAGAGCCGACAATTTCGTACACGAGACAATAATACTACACAAAAATGACACTAAAATAATGTGTTTCGTTTTACATTTTCGGTACACGAACATAAAAGTACACGGGTAATTTTAGTGTCGGTTTTGGTTTTACCTTTATGTACACGACACGAAACGAAAGTACACGAAATAAATATGTAAAATTATATAAATAAATATTATAAATAAATATTATATATTTAATTCTTTTACAAAATAATTTAAATATAAAACTTAAACAAATCTGGGCATTTGGATTTTGGGCCACATTTTTTAAACATTTGCCTGTTTGTCTTGTTACAAGTTGTGAAGTAGACTTAAAAAATAAAAGAAAGACAAAATCAATTTGGGTCTAGGGTTCTACTTTCTTTTTCTTTCACCATGTGTCAAAGTCGCCGCATTCTGTTCACCCTGTTTCAAATCTCTGAGGTCTATTTCAGTAATCATTCAACAATCGATTGTTTAAAATGTATACATGTGTGTATACATGTAAGTATACATATTACATCGATCGTGTTATTGATTTTACAGTATGAATCAAACAATCGGAACAGCTATTGAAGGCAAATATGAAAAATGGAGATAAAGATGAAAATTTAATCCGGTCAACTCAAAAATCGACTGTGTTTTGTGTAATATTTTGTTTTTTGTTTCGGTTAACTTTTCTTTTTCGTTTCATTTTCTTGTAGAGATACACAATAAGTATGGGAAATGGTTCGTGTACTCCGTTTCGTTTCGTGTTTGACACGAAAATTTCGGTTCGTGTTTCATTTTAAGATACTGGTACACAAAATAATTTCATTTTATTTATGTTTCACCTTATTAATACACGAAACACGAAAGTACATGACACGACACGAATTGTCAGGTCTAAATTGATACATGATTATTAAAGTTTCTCTGTTCCTAGTGAAAAATTAGTTAGCTAGTTACTATTAAATTCCACATTAAAATGGAAAAGAGATTTCATACCTCTATATAGCAACACATATTTGTAGTTTCACTTTTGTTGGCTACGTATTGCACCATAATCCACGTGGTGCGTAGGGGGTGCAAATTATGGGCTTTTGAGAGGCAATTTGAGGCTTGTGAATCCCTCAAGATTGCTCGTGTGTGTGACATATGGACATGAATGTAGCAAAAAATTGGGCCAAATAATCACTCACTAGTTTTGTTAAATTTAATTTTTAATGGGCTTGGGCTTTTAAATAATTAATTTTGTTTTGATTCGAATTATTATAATGAATTTCGAATAACATTAATTCGATTCAGTTATAGATTAGTTGAATTAATTAATGCTTTTTAATTAATTACAAAAAGTAGAACACAAGTTATTCAGAGTCTATACTACAAGAAAAAGTTGAATAAATATCACACATTATACATCGGTTGCTGATAGTAATGATGTTAAAAGATGTAGCAACATCACCCTGCGTTAATCTGATGTCTTTATTATTTGAAGACATCGATTATTTAACAATTAGTGTATAAAACTACCTAAAAAAATTAATGCGAGCTTGCCCTCTTTTTTCCTTTTTAGTCAAAATTTGCCCCATTATTACCAAATTTTTCTTCACCTAGGCCAATTAGTTTTCCCTTTTTTCCACCAATGTTTCATAGAAAACCATTAAAAAAACTATTTTTTAAACACTAATATCTCTTTCTCTCCGACACGCCTTTCACCATCTCTGTATCGACTATCACCTCTCTCTATATTACAAAACCAACTTATTATAACAATCCTGACGCAACTAACCTAATACAATAACTCAACAGACCATCTTTGGTTTGACACAACTACCTCAAAGGAGTATGGTATGGAAGGAACTGGAACTCTGCCCTGAATACGATGAAAAGAGGTCTCCTTAACATCTGCAATGATTATATACAAAACATTCTGCAAGGGTGAGCAATTAATTGCTCAGCAGTACCACTATATACATAACAAGTAAAATGATTTATAATAAAACAGTTATACGAACATAATTCATAAGTTGTTAGAAAACAAGCAAAACAGGTATAACTTGATATAAATACTAGCATGCTCCGTTAAACAATATCATTAGTTGTGTGCTATATATGAATACCAGAATCAAATTTCAGCATGCAATTTTCATTTCCATAACCGTTTCATTATAGGTACCAGAAAACCATATGTCATATGGGGACAACAAAACCAGTTGTTCCATTACTAGAACCACAAACCATAATCAGATATATATTTGGACGAATCCTAGGGATAGCTGATCAGTATATCCCACCACAAACCTGTTCCGGAACTCTGAGACTAGCTAGGTCTCTATCACACTGGACTAAGCGGTTTAAATAAGGCGCGCAACTGACTTAGCCTCTTACACAAACCCGCTAAGCCGTTACGGGCCTCTTACGCAACCGTCCAATATCTGATCCATTTTTATCCAGCTTCCAAAATAACTTATACCCATTTCTTTTAAAATAATTATACCACAACACACTTTTCAAAACGTTTCCACTTTTAATCACAATCTAGAGATATGCATTTTTCAGAAGTTACTTTTTTCCCAAATATAACTTAACAAAATATTTTTAAACACGGGAGATACGTAACTTAAAGTGTTCTATTCCAGTATGTAAATTAAATCAAAATTATTCATATATACTGAACTATAAAAGATTGTTCAAGGGTACTTGCCTTGTAGAGCTTTACAACTATTACTGATCGACCTTGGACCGATTCGAACTCTCGGGCTTTATCGCCAAACTCTTAGACTATCCTGGATCTGACTTTAATACTCAGGCCCTTCGATTGGAACCTTGTTGAGCTTGTCGACTGGTCACTAGGCTATCTTTAGCCCGACGCCAACTTTCGGGTCTTCCGACTAGAAGCTACAGTGTCGAAATACCCTATGTTAGACAACTAGGTATGTTTGACATATCTTCGCTATCAGTTCTACCCGAACGATAACACATCCCGACTTGTAATTACACGTATTATTATAATACACATTACAGTCAGAGTTTATGCATTCACAACTTTGTTCAATGATCTTTTCCGGAAAATACATATACCCGTCGTTTCGTAAAGTAGGGTTGTCAATTATTTTATAAAATGTTTTATCACCACACGCAATTAAATGTGTTCATAAAATATTTATATTTATAAATATTGAATTATACACATTCGACTAGTAATCTTGATAATCATAAGATATTCCCCCGTATTTTGGAATTTAGTTTCTCGAAAATCAGACAGTGTTTCCTTTTTTTATCGGCCTACCCATCGAAACATAATCGATGTCTCAACAACCAACAATCAGAATTCGCAATCCCATTTATTTACCCAACTCCGATATAACTCCGATATAACATAACAAATTGTTCATTCCGGGAAATCATGTTTACACACTAAATATTATTTTAATAATTGTAGGACTCAGATTATATCATCACGGTCCACCGTCAACTCTTTGGGAATCATTGTTGACAGCGGTAAAATTCGTCGATGCCCGATTATTTCGGGTGTCCATGATCAATCCTACTGATAATTAAACCATTAATTTCTCAATTGTCAAATAATTCAATTAACCATAAGAAATTCATTCGATCATATATTAATCGGAATAATTCCAAAACAATTATCACAAATTTTCATCACAAACAATCTGCAGAAATTAGTAATTACAAGGCCAACAATATGCACACAATTACACAAGCAACACAAGCGTGCAAATACGCAGCAGGAACAGAGCAGCGGCGAAAGTCGCTGGAAAATAAAAGAAACAGCAAGAATCAGAGGGCGGCAATATAGCAATTACATCCGTACACATACACAAATATATATATATATATATATATATATATATATATATATATATATATATATATATATATATATATATATATATATCTGTGTATGTGTGTTTGTGTATACACACACAACTACCACACAGACCCACGTGCACACAACCGCGCCGGAAAGAGGCCGAATAAATGGCAAGGAGAAAGGAAATAGGGGCGGCGGCGGTCGCCGGAAAAACAGAGCAAGCGGTGATGGAGATACTTACCAAGACTTGGGGAACATAATTAAGAAGAGGGGAAGGAGAGAAATTAAACGAGACAGACACAAAGAGGGGATGTAAGAGAGAGATTTGGGAGAAAGTAGAGATATATAAGAGAGAAGAAGAGAAACTGATGAAAAGAAAATGAGATAAAATATATTATTTCTATCAGTTCATTACGTGCGCACGAGGGAAATGCTGTCACGCAGCTCAATTTCTATGCCACGTGTCCTCGGTTCTCATCGGAAAGCCAATTTTACATCGTTTTTTAATCTTTTAGCAATACAACTTGTGAATACATATCAATCAAAATGATCCCAAAATAGTCTTAGAATTTTCTAAATATCCCAAAACTAATAAAATAAAATTTTCAAAATTTTTAAACCATTTTTGATTCGCACACCATACCTGCATTTAACAATTTAGCTAATGAACGTGCAGGTGAATTTAATCCCAAAATTTACCAAATAAATTATAAATTTTCAAAATATTCCAAACTTGATAAAATATGAGTTTCATAATTTTTGAAGCATTTCTGAATTTAATATTAATATTTACAAATAAATGCAGTCAAAAAAATCATTTAAGGGTAAATAATTAATGAAATATTGATTTCTAAATTTTTATAAAATCCCAAAAATAATTATTGAAATTATAAAATCATAAAAACAATTTTAGAGATAATCCAAATATTTATGCAAATAAATTTGTAATAAATTGCTTTTAAAAGTGAAAATAAATCAGTATAACTCAATAATTAATTACGCATATAAACCCTGTACACCAATAGATCACACATAAATAATATTAAACAATACACAGCTAACATAATCGATACACATATTGTATTTATTAAATTTAATCAACAATTACAGCTTAAATTAATACAAAAACATATGAATCGTTATATCCTTCCCCCTTTAAAAAGATTTTGTTCTCGGAATCTCTTCTATATATAATAGCCCAACAAGGGTATAATTTCATGAGATTAAAAAGTCTCATTGAAAAGACTAAATTACCCCTATTTTTAATATTTATATAAAAAATGTGGTTCTTGGGAATCGAACTCAGGTTATTTCATTCAACTATACAACTTCTTACCACTACAGCATATTCTCACATGTGCTTCTTATCATACACATAATATGTATGTGTGCTAAATGAATATTTTATATAATTTTAAAGATACTTACTTGAATTACGCAAAAAAAAAGAGAGTTAGTTGAATATTTGTACAGTTAATTTTAAAGAATTAAATTCTAGATATAAAATTAGGCATAATACATAAATGGATTATTATCTTATTTATTAATCATTTTTTAGTTTGAAAATATATCTCATATATTTTTAACATATTTTTTATTATAAAAAGTAATTAAAATGTACATATATAATTTTTTAAAAAAATATTGAAAATAGAATCGCTTATATATAAATAATTTATATTTGGTATTACATTTTTTAGATAAGCTCGAATTATAATGAGTCAATGCATTTTGGAACTTGGTCCATTTTTGAAAAAATACTCAAAATTTGACTACATGATCCGGCCGAAAAACATCGTCACATCCTATGTTTAGTAAATTTAAATTACAAGCTCGTCATTTACCAATAATGTGAAATTTTTTAATATCTTTTGTTAATATAAATTAATGTGTTTGAGGTCTTTATAGGATCAAGTCAATTGATTATTTATATTAAAATTACTAACATCACTGGTAACGTATTATTATTTTTGGGATTTGTCCCGATTTTAAGAATATTTGAAATTTGAAATGAGATCTCACGATATACTGAATCGATTTATTTTTCATTTTTCACTTTAAAAGACTAGCTTTTAAAAATGAATTCTTTTAGATCAGCAATATTCATTGATCAAGATAATATTATACAAATATTTTGAATTATTTTAATATTTTGAATTATTCAAATAAAAGTTATATCTATACTATATTGTAGCATTTGATTCAATGCATTTTATATTATTTAAGGAAAAAAATATATATTTTTCAATAATTTAAAGGAATTAACCAGTTCAACTGATATTTATAAAACTTCATCGAACTGAAAATTTTTAATTTTAGGAGGATAGTATAAAATGTTATCAAATTATTATATGAAGAAATATTAGAGCCATAATGAAAGAAACTTAAAAACGGTTTAAATAACGATATAATTACAATTTTTCTTTCGAATTCTTGAAAAAAATCATGAATATCAATTATACATATAACTTAATCTTACTTTCTTAACAGTAGTGTAAATAAAAAATTAACATTTTCCCATACATATATGATACATACATACATTGAATTTCAAAAACTAATATTTTTCATTAAAATCAACTTTAATATTAACAATAGTGTAAATTTTATATTATTGTATATTATGATTGCAAGGCATTCTGACTTCAATTATGCATTTTTTATCTTTTTAAATTGAGTATGTCAATTGTAAGTTAGTAGTGAACTCAGTAATAATATAGAACAGTACATACAGTTTGTTTAAATAAAATTCAAGATTTTGGTCAACTATGTATTCAACATGTATGTTAATTTTTAACTTTTTATTTGTAAACATACTAACGACATTCTATAGATTAAGTTTAATCATTTCGTTTTAAACGTACAACTACTACCCTATTTATATTCATTCATTAAATATAAAATAACGGGTAAGAAAAATATAATATAATAATAGTTGATGGGATATTAACTCCTAAAAGTGAGGAAACATTCAAAACTTTTAATGTTATAGAGGGGGACATGAAGTTTGTTGGAGAAAAATTTTATCTCCACTTCTTCAAAATTTGACTCAAGAGCCTATATAAGGATATTATTGGAATTTCTCTAAAAACATTATAATTGTATGATGTATAAAAAAAATCTAGAAAATGACCCGTGCGTCGCACGGGTTATTATGCTAGTATTCACTAATGGAACAAGTGAGGATATTTGTCAAGCATATTTTTCTCTAACTCTCAAGTAGACCCTTCTACTCGAGGATTCCTCCAAAGCAAATTTATTATAGGAATGAGGTATCGCTTTTACGATCTAGGATCTAGATTGGTTCATACACAATGTCTTGATTCAAATCAAGAATATATTTCTTTGACATAAAGACGTAAAACACACTATGAGTATGCTACAGCTGTGGTAACAGTGCTAGCTCATAGGCGACTTTACCTGTTTTTCTCAATACCTCAAACGATCCGATATTCCTAGGGCTTAACTTACTTTTATGCCCAAATCTCACTATTCCTTTCCAAGGCGAACCTTCAATAATAATAATGTTTCAACTTTTATCTCTATACCCTTTCGATATGAATCTGCATTCTGCCCTGGGTATTATGAGTTGATTTCAACCTTTTCTGCATCAATACTTCGTATTTATAGTATGCTGAACTAATTCGGGCCTAACAATTCCCATATCTTTTCAATCATAATAGACTGAAAAATAACCTCGTACAATGGCTTCATATCTCCTTCGGTTATTCAAACTTCCAATTCCACTCTTTCCAATTCTTTTGCTAACTCCTTAGTGATCTTAATCACATTCAATCCTTCCTCTATATACAAGGCATATGTTACTACACTGACTTTGTTTAGGTTGTTGTTAGTCGAATAATCATAATCTTTTGTTAATCTCAAACAAAATTCATACTTGAAAACCTAACATACAATTGCTTCCCTTCTAATCTTCATAGGGAAATCCTTGGGCGTTCTACATGGACTTTCTTAACTTTGAATAGCTGGGGATGTTATCAATAAATACAATTACAGTTATAGAAGTACTGCTTATACACTCTGTTCAATAAATCTTTAAACGCGACTGGTGCATTTTCTAATCCAAATAATATCACCAGAATTCGTAGTATCCGTACTTCACTTTAAATAAAGTCTTTAGTATGACCTCAGGCTTAACCTTTAACTGACGGTAGCTTGATCTTAGGTCAGCCTTCAAGGACCAACACATTCCTTTAATTGAGTCACATAAGTAATTAATTCTATGCATGGGTTACTTATTCCTAATTATCAATTTTTCCAGACTTCCGATAATCAGTACGTAACTTCATACATCGATCCCTCTTTTCTATAAACCACACTAGCGCACAACATGAAAACACCTTATCTCATCAATCCTTTATCCAATAACTCCTGAAGTTTCTTAACTAATTACTTAATTCCTACTGGGCCATGCGATACGAAGCTTTTGACAATGAATCAACTCTGCGCAGTAGCCAATGAGAAATTATATCTCATGCGCTGAGGTAATCCTGGTAAATTATCTGGTAAGACCGTTGAGACTTCACTTGCTATATGCATTTCTTCCAACTTAGGTGCTTCCTACTTGATATCCACTACATGCGCTAGTTATGCCTTATATTCTTGCTTATTTCTTTGGATACTCATCCTAATATTAGCTTCTGTAAATATTACAATTTGCTTCTTCTGGAAATCAATCACTATCCTATGATACACACCCAACCTACTCCTAAAATTTTATATCAATCTCTTTTAACTCGAAAGGTGATAGGTTAGTCATAAAAGGATTTTCTAATATTTCTATAGGGTATTTAGGACATGATTGATTTACTGGTACTTTGTCTCGATCAGCCACTTCTATAATTAAGGGTTCATTTAAATATTTCAACATTAACTCCATTCTATCCCCATATAATTTACTTAGGCACTCTATTGCCACTCAATACTTTAATAGGTATGAAATTAAGGAAGGATGTACCTGGTTCTATATAAGGGTCTTGAGCAGTTGACCTCTTAATCATATTATAAGTCTTAATTAGCTTTGGGTGTACTGGATGTCAGACCCTTTTGATGCACTACCTTCCTTATTATCTCGAGAAACACTTTTACATTTCTCGGCAATATGTCCCACCTTGCCACAATTGTAATATGTGACTCCCGGATTTTCCACTTTACACTCCGACGCATAGTTTCATTTCTATCCACACCTGAAATATTCAATGTTTGCTTTACATACTCCACCAAGCCTTTCACCACATTACTTACACTCTGATATGGGCGACCTGACCGACTTGACTTGGCTAGAGCTGACTGAGGTTTTATTAGGCCTGTTTGAAGAAAAAACTTTGTCCTCTAAATTCTTTATTCTTATTCTTTCCAACCTTTTCTGAGACTTCTGGCTAGATCCTTCTTCTCTAGCGGCTAACTTCTGATCAATCTCAATTATTAATGCGGCCTGAACTACGGAAGAATATGTCTTTAGTTGCAATGCCACAACTCCACTGTGAATCTCAGGCTTCAACCCTTGTTGGAACCTCCTTGCCTTTTGGGCTTCAGAGTGTACATAGTCTGGTATGAATCTAGTTAACTCTGTGAACTTAGCCTTATACTTAGCTACACTAGGAACTCAATCTCCATTTGATTCTGTATATAGTCAGGGAAATATTTTTCCAAAAACAACTCAGTAAACCTAGCACATGGGACAAGACTTTCTCTTCCTAATGCTCTTTTTGACTCCCACGAGTAAATCACTTTATTTTTCAAGAAATAACTTGCATGATTGGTCTTAAGATTGTCATTCACTTGGACGAGGTTGAAAAATTTCTCCATTTCTTTTAACCATGCTCTAGAAGCTACTGGATAAGGCTCACCCTTAAACTCAGGAGGTTTAAAATTCTGGAAGGATTTAAAATTAAGAATCTGGTTCACTCCTTGATTTTGTTGTTGCAACAGTAGTTGCTGCTGCTGAACATGTTGGATGAACTGCTGTTGTTATTGTTGCTGGCGCAACAAATCCAGAATTTCATTTATAGCTGCTCCCACATAAAAACTACTACTATTCTCTTTAGACTGGGTACATTCTTGGGTGGCATCTTCCTGAAATATAAAGATTAGTTTATTCAAAATATAAGAAGAATGTTTGATAGAAGATATCACTGTTTAAACGGTGCACCTGTATCAGGAAAATGCTACCCAATCAAAATACCCATGCCTTTAATATCAGGGTCCATTTATAAAAGAGATATAGATTAACAGCACTAGCAACAATAACAACAATGACAGTAGCAGAATCAACAACAGTACAGGAAAACTGAAATATTAAGAAACTAAACACCGTAGCATGGCTCCTCAATACAACAACAACTGACTAACTTCACATCACTACTCAATTACAATAGCTAAATTAATATGATATGCAACAAAACTTGGCTGGCTATATCAGCCACAAACTACATCGAGCAAACTGGAAAATCAAGTCAAACTTAAGGAACGCTGAACTTTACTAGGCACCCTAGTCCAAATTTCAATCGACCATTTCCCTAAGGATGATTTCTTATCACCTCCAAGTGATTCATCAACCACTGAATTACTTTCCCGAGGCTGCAACTTTCGTCATTGGATCCTAAATCCTCTCTACTTCCATTATTCTTGAATAACAACCTGATGTAGAACTTCCATTCCTCCTGACAATCAACTTTTATTTACTTCCAATAAACAGGACTGTCTAATAGCAGTGTTCACTGAAGAAATTCATTGTCATTTAAAACCAAATAAAAATTTCAAAATCAAGGAAATCAATTAAGAAGGAAAAGTGAAGAAGATGTAGATATGACTGAGAGCAACCATACAAGTACATAAGATGGTCAGTCTTAGTACAACATAGTTCACAACAAATAATTCGGTGGCATCCCACTAAACCCTTTATCACACAGATAAATAGTCAAATTATATGCACTGTTTGCCCCAATCAACCAATTGAATCGCCGAGGAAAGAAACAATATTTAGATAGAAAATTCAAAAATAGGAAGGGAAAATCTGATTTATGATAAATCTACAGAACCTCAAGTTGCTTACTTCGAGTTTGACTTTCTTACGGAAAAACAAACAACTTATTAGATGGTAAATAATTACTCCGGAAACAAAATGTGTCTCAAGAAATACGTGCAAGGGTTCAAGATATAAACAATGGTACTGATCCACATATTCAATGAGACCTGGCTATCATAGCAGTCGATGACTACTAGCATTCCATCTACACTCACCGAGGTCCAACACTCGGTACAGCAACATTACTTGACATAAAAAAATATGATATTTAGGAATAACATTGGTGGCTCTTAAGCTGACACATCAAGGATCCGCTCAAAAGCTAAATTCTCGCGATCAGACTCGTTTTCTCAAGAGAGATATCTAAAACCTCTATCGGGCATTACCAACGATACATATACTAGGGAGACATACTAAAAGGTAGGGAAGTTCTAGCCAATCTACAATAGACGTCAGGGTCACTCCTTCGAAACCCTTGACTGTACTCTTAGACTCGCTCCTTTGATTGAGTTGCTGACTCACAACTTTATGTAAACTTTTCTACACTCCTTTGACTCTACTTCTAACCTAAATCAGGGACACAAACCTGTAGCTCTGATACCAACTGTGACGGCCTCAACCCCGGGGTCAGGAGTTGACGTCACCAACAATAAGAATAACAAACATAATATAATCCACTTCAATGATAGAATATAAATACGACCCATTTACCAAGATCTTTTCCAGGTTTAAGCATGAGTTTGGTTATAACTATTACAAAACCAACTTATTACAACATTCCTGACGCAACTAACCTAATACAACAACTCAATAGACCATCTTTGGTTTGACACAACTACCTCAGAGGAGTCTTGTAACAACCGAAATCTGGGGTCAAGATTTGGTGTCACTATACAATCTTTACATAAAATAAAAGAATATTCAATTCACCCCTTAAATCCGGATCGTTTGCAGGTTATTTGACGTCTCCGATAATTATAGGTTACGTTCCTGTATTTTTGGAATTAATATCCCGAAAATCGGGCAGCATCTCCTTTGTTTATCGGCCTACCCGTCGAAACAATTCAACGTCAATTTAATCAAAACGACAACATCCAATCACAATTCACAATTCACAATCGCCGGTACAACTCAATTATTAATTATTATTATCATCCGTGTTTTTTTCTTTTTATTCGTATTTTTCATTTCGCAATTCATTTTATCAACTAATTTTATTTAATTATAATTTAGGACTCAGAATTAATCATCATTATCCACCGTCGGCTCGCCGGGCCTCATCACCGACGGCGGAAAAATTCACGGGTTTCCGTTTATCGGACATCCTATTCGAATTTCCCCGATTAACACCATTCATTTCCGCACGAATAAACATTTATATCACGCATATATATATATATATATATTATATTTCTTTTTTTCAATAATTCCTGCAGAAATATAAAATAATAATAAAAATTCAGTCAAAACAATCGAGCATAGCATAGAGTCACAGAAACATATTAACAAACGTGCGCCACGCGCGCCAATCGGACAAGGAAAGGAAAACAAGTACAACTAGGAGCTTAACCATGGCAACACACATGAACTACACACAGATAAAATGCACACACACGTTCTCTCACACACGTTCTCACACACACACACATATACACACACGCTTATATATATACAGTCGAAGGGGAGCCACCAGGCCTCACCGGAATCAGGCGACGATTTGACCGGACCGAAAGCCATGGGCGGTAGGAACACAGAAAATCCGAGAAGAAATGGGAAGGAGGGAAAGGGAACAAGAGAGACACAGAGAGAGAGGTTGATTGAGAGAGAATTAAGAGTAATCGAGAAAGAAGAGTTTAAGAAAAATTGATGTCGAGAGAGAGATAAGATTGATGTTGCTGCAAATGGAAAAAGGGAGATTAGAAAAATAAAAGAAAATAAACAGCCTATATTAATATGCCACGTTTCTGTCTGGTTTGTAAAGATTAAACACGTGTCCCAGATTGCCCGAACAAATATGATTTGGTTCCGAAATTGCAATTTAATGAAACAAAATGTGTCCAAATAAAATTCCAACAATTATCAAAATAATTCTAAAATTTTCGTAATATATGAAAACTAATGAAATAAAATTTTCATAATTTTTAAATCATTTTTAAAACGCAACTCATACCCGCATTTAACGATCTAACGAACAAATGTGCGGGTGAATTTGACTCTAAAAATTTCTGAAATAATTTTAAAATTTTCGAAATGTTTTAAACTTAATAAAATATGAATTTCGTAATTTTTGAAACATCCTGGAATTAAATATTGAATTTACACTTAAATGCAATCAGAAAATCATTTTGGAATAAATAATCAATAATATATTGATTTCTAAATTTTATAAATTCCCCAAAATAATAAATAAAATTCTAAAATAACAAAAATAATTTTAGAAACAATTTTAGCATCTATGAGAGTAAAGAATCCATAAAAATTATTTTAAAAAAACAAAATAATGCCATACTGTTCCTAATTAATGATACAAATAAGGTTCGTATCCAACAATTACCCAAAATTAACAATAAGGTAACACACAGCTAACAGACTCATCACATATTTTATTTATTTAGTAGTTCAATAATTATATTTACATATCGGATCTGAAAATAGGTTACTTAGCCGCTAAGTAACTATATAACGATACAGTTTTAATACCAGACTCGGATAATTATCAAAACAGAGCATCCTATAAAACACTTTATACGAAGATAAGATAATAATATATCGCCTTCTGAGAATACGAATTTTTATCGATCTATAAAATGATTAGCGTACCGAAAATTTCAGACCGGGACTCGTACAAGTCAAACTGTACCCCGGATCGAGAAAGTCAAAACACGGAAAGTGTTCAGAATTATCAGATTAGGTTAGGAAGTAGTTTTCGGAAGAGTTTCGGGTTGTAAAAATGCAAAAACGGTTGAAGTGGGACGATTTCTGATTATAAAAAGTAATTTTATAATTACGTAAAAATAATCATTATTAATTCTTTAAATTCTTATAAAATCACATAACACTCCAAAAATTCTCAGAATATACCAAAATTATCTATATCTTATTCTCGACAATTTAAAATTTTAAAATATCCTAATTTTATCAAATATCAACATCCAAATATTAATATCAATCATCATATAATTCACCAAATATTCACATAAAATATTACATAATGATTATTTATTAATAGAAATAATTACATAATATTTACCGGACGTTACAAGTCTACTCTGCCCTGAATACGACGAAAGGGGGTCTCCTTAACATCGGCAATGATTATATACAAAACATTCTGCAAGGGTGAGCAATTAATTGCTCGGCAGTACCACTATATAAATAACAAGTAAAATGATTTACAATAAAATAGTTATACGAACAGAATTCATAACTTGTTAGAAAACAAGTAAAACATGTATAACTTGATATAAATACTAGCATGCTCCGTTAAACAATATCATTAGTCGTGTGCTATGTACGAATACTAGAGTAAAATTTTCGCATGCTATTTTCATTTCCAAAACCACCGTTCCATTACAGGACCCATAAAACCAGTTGTTCCATTACTGGAACCGCAAACCATAATCAGATATATATTTGGATGAATCCTAGGGACAACTGATCAGTCTATCCCACCACAAACCTGTTCTGGAACTCATAGACTAGCTAGATCTCTGTCACGCTGGACTAAGCGGTTTAAATAAGGCGCGTAACCGACTTAGACTCTTACGCAAACACGCAGAGTTGTTACGGGCCTCTTATGCAACCATCCAATATCTGATCCGACTAAGCGGTTTTATAATATACATAACAATCAGAGTTCATGCATTCACAACTTGGTTCAATGATCTTTTCAGGAAAGTACATATACTCATCGTTTTTTAAAGTAGGGTTTTCAATTATTTTATAAAATGTTTTATCACCACACGCAATTAAATTCCTTCTTAAAATATTTATATTTAAAATTATGCAATTATACACATTCGACTAGTAATCCTGATAATCACAGGATATGCCCCCGTATTTTCAAATTTAGTTTCTCGAAAATCGGACAGCGTTTTCTCTGTTTATCGGCCTACCCGTCGAAACATAATCGACGTCTCAACAACCAACAATCATAACTCGTAATCCCATTTATTTACCCAACTCTGATATAACATAACAAATTGTTCATTCCGAGAAATCAGTTTTACACACTAAATATTATTTTATTATTTTAATAATTGTAGGCCTCAGAGTATATCATCACGGTCCACCGCCAACTCATCGGGAATTATTGACGGTGGTAAAATTCGTCGGTGCCCAATTATTTCGGGTGTCCAGGACGAATCCTACCGATAATTAAACTATGAATTTCTCAATAGTCAAATAATTCAAATAACCCTAAGAAATTCATTCGAATTTCATATATTAATCCGAATAATTCCAAAATAATTTTCTCAAATTTTTATCAAAAACAATCTACAGAAATTAGTAATTACAAGGCCAACAATACCCACACAATTATACAAGCAACACATGCATACAAGAACGCAGCAGCAACAGAGCAGCGGCGAAAGTCACTGGAAAACAAATAAAACAGCAAGAATCAGAGGCGGGCAACACATCAATTACATCCGTATACATATATATATATGCACACAACTACCACACAGACCCACGCACGCACAACTGTGCCGGAAAGAGGCCGAATAAAAGGCAAGGAGAAAGGAAACAAGGGTGGTGGCGGTCGCCGGAAAAATAGAGAAAGCGGCGATGGAGATACTTACCAAGACCAGGGGAACATAATTAGGAAGAGGGGAGGGAGAGAAATTACACGAGAGAGACACATAGAGGGGAGATAAGAGAGAGATTTGGTAGAGATAGACAAGAGAGAAGATGAGAAACTGATGAAAAGAAAATGAGATAAAATATATTATTTTTATCAGGTCATTAAACTTGCACGAGGGAAACGTTGCCACGCAGCTCAATTTCTATGCCACGTGTCCTCCATTCTGACCGAAAATCCAATTCCCTTTGAGCTCGTCTATTCGTTGGGTGATCCCATCGTTTCTTTAACCTTTTAGCAGTATAACTTGCAAATACGTATAATCAGAATGATCCCAAAATAGTCTTAGAATTTTCTAAATATCCGAAAACTAATAAAATAATTTTTTAAAAATTTTTAAAACATTTTTGATTCGTATACCATACCCGCATTTAACAATTTAGCGAACGCACGTGCGGGTGAATTTAATCCCAAAATTTACCAAACAATTTATAAATTCTCGAAATATTCCAAACTTGATAAAATATGAGTTTCGTAATTTTTGAAGCATTTATGAATTTAATATTGATTTTACAAAAAAATCAGAATTGATTTAAGGGTAAATAATTAACGAAATATTGATTTCTATATTTTTATAAAATCCGAAAAATAATTATTGAAATTATAAAATCATAAAAATAATTTTAGAGACAATCCAAATATTTATGCAAATAAATTTACAATAAATCCACTTTAAAAAGTGAAAACAAATCAGTATAAGTCAATAATTAATTACGCACATAAACCTTGTACACCAATAGATCACACATAAATAATATTAAGCAATACACGGCTAACATAATCGATACACATATTGTATTTATTTAATTATTCAACAATTACATCTTTAAATAATACAAAAACATACGAGTTGTTATATTTTTTATACCAAAATGCATCTTGCTACTTCTTACCAGCTAAACAAAATGTTTGTCCTTACATATCTGCTAATGAAAGACATGATGCATAAGTTATAACTCGAGGAGAAAGCAAGGAACATGAAAGGTTAGTAATGGAGAAGGAAGCAGAAGAAAGAAGAAAATAGAGGGAAAGGGAAGTCGAGAGTAGACGTAGAAGAGGTGTTTCAAGTGAAAGAGATAGGGACCGCAATCATGATAGAGGCGGGGGATAGGTATCGACACTAAGATCATGAAAGGTCTCGCGAGAGAAATTGTAGCGGAATTTATGAAGGGGGTAGGGTTGGAAAGTAGAAATCTATGAGAATTGTAAGTTTTTTGTTTTTTCATCATTGTAGGACTTCATCGGTTTGATTTGGTAATGATAATTAAAGTTTGATTTTAATAGTTTCTTCTTTTGACAATTTTTTTGCATCTATATTTTTAAAATGTGCAACATTTTATTTCAATGAAAAATGATATTAATTTAACATAATAACATCAATTTTTGTAGTATATATACATCAGTTCATTCAGAAAAACTGATGTTAAATACCACAACAGACAAAGACTTTAGATTAAAAAACTGAAGATAAAGAGTACATTAGACAATATTTTCTTACAAAATAGTGATGTTTATTATAATGATAGACATCAGGTTTTTCTACTATAGAAATCAGGTTTTAAAAAAAACTGATGTAAAAGCTATTAGTAACATCATTTTATTCTGAAACCGATGTCAAAGATATTAGTAACATCAGTTTTAACTAAATTATACCGGTCACACGAAAAATTATTGTTTATCCAACATATATATAAATTAATAAAAATAGCATATTATAGTACTCCTTCCGCCCCCCTCAATTCTTTACATTGGGGGACGGGGCTCGACACACACTTTAATGCTCTTATTAAATGTAGTTGCATAATTTTTTTTTAATTTTTTTTTCTAAATAAAAATATAATATTTAAATTTTTTATACAAAAAAAAGAAAATTTTAAAAATAAATTATAGGGATATACTTTATAGTTCACTTAAAATGTGTGCCGAGCATGTAAAAAAAACTGTAAAGAAATGAGAGGGACAGAGGTAGTAATATATAAATGATAGATGTGCATTAAAAATTTAACATCAAGATATAGATATCGGCTTTTTATTAAAAACTGATGTTATATGTCCCCTTTCACATCAGTTTAAAACTGATGTTAAATGGGGGGTCTTTAACTGTTAGTGTTTGTGCGCTAGAGACAACACTATTATGTTTATATTATGAAACATTTGGATTATTAATTATGATTATATGGATTATTCTTTAGTAATTTATTATATCTTTATTTTTTGCGATAAGATGTTAGATTAATAAATGTCCTTGGAATATGATATGTAAATCTATATCTCTAAGTACGTGACTTACAATACTACAAATTTTAACTTGCATAGCGTTTATTTTTAAGCTTACATAGCGCTTTTAAGCGCTATGGAAGCCAGTGCTATGCAAGTACAAATCACTTGCATAGCACTTGTTTTAGCGCTATCCAAGTATATTACTTAGATAGCATTTTTAAGAGCGCTGTGTAAGTAAACGTTATCCAAGTGCAAACTTGCTTATATAACACTTTCACAAATGCTATCTAAACTATTTCAGTTGAAACTAGTAGCATCTGCGTAGCTCTTTTACACACCATATGCAACTTAGAAGGTTTTTCCCATACAACTAATATCCAACAATTTAGAATCCCTAATTTAATTAATTATGGACCATCTTTTTTACATGTAAAGTTAGGACAAAATAAAAACTTAAATGTATAACTAAAATTAACAACGTCTAAACCAAATTCCTACAAAATTATACTCGAAACTCAAATTACTGTTCTCTATTGAAATAAATTCCGATCACAACTTTCACGAACCTCAAAGAGGTAGTTCACTTGATACAAGTCAAATCTTGCTGATTGGTTCATACAAAAAAAATCATATAATTAAGAATCTAGTTGAATTGCCTTTCTACAAATATCCGGCCCAATATATTGGAAGAGATTATCTGCTTTTCTCAAAAACCTCAACTTGTCCTTCCTAGCAAGAAACAAGATATTCAAAAAAAACTTTAGTAAATGAGCCAATTTGAACCCCATGATCCAAGTTTAAAATGCTAGATAACATATCAAGGAATCTAACTAACCTAAATACCGTTTAGTGGATTGTTTTCAATATAAAAAATGGTCTATAAGCTTGGGAAATGGGCTTCACCTTCAGACTTGACTTTATCCTGACTACCTGCACATGAGAAGATTTTCAAGAATGTCTAGCATTGAGAAAAAAGTAACTAATCGAGAACATAAAAATGTACACTGAAGTAAAAATATGTGTAGCCATATTGCCTAAAAATTATCACCACATTTTAAACACAACTCCTTCAACAAAATAACACAAAAATTTTAGATAATTAATAATAAAATGATATTTAAAAAATATTCTTACAACTAACAATGTTTCACCAACTGGCCTGTTTTTATTTAAAATAATTTTTTTCATGCTCTACGGATAATAAGTAGAAGATTAAATTATACTGTTATTATTTAATATATATTCACAAAAACAACACAACTTGTACTGTTATTATTTATTGTATACTAATAGAAACGACACGAGATCCATTATTGTCATATACATGGGTGGGAACAAGAATGAAATCTTTGTGCATCTGTCTTTTATTTTAAAGGATCAACCAATACACACTGGTCACCTAGCTTCTCGCGCTAAATAACAATGAACAAAGTAATATACAATAGCCATATTGGCTTAAATTTCTGTGTTAAAAAAACAAGAACATGTATAAATAATTATCATATAGTAAATAAACTAGCTTATGATAAACCAAAACGTTGTGAAAATTTGGATCTTGGCTCACTAGAAAGTATATAGAAGATACTCTTTTTGAATTAATAGTTAGGGCTATTAGTTTGATAAACTAGTGGGAGATATATATTTTGAATATATATGAATAATCACTTGAACATAATTTAATTATCATCTGTAAACTAATTTATCTTCTACACTTTAAACATTGTGGATATCAAATGGCAATCAATTCAAACAACTTCTCTGTGCGATCAGTCCTTGAGAATGACAAGGTGATAGGAACAAACTTCCTTGACTGGCAGAGGAACTTGAGGATTGTCCTCAAACAAGAGCGCAAGCTCTATGTCATAGATATCCCTCGCCCTGCACCTCTCCTTGAAGGAGCATCTCATGCTCAACATAATGTTTATTAGAAACATATCGATGATGACACGGATGTTCAATGTCTAATGTTAGCGACCATGAGTGCTGAACTTTAGAAACAACATGAGAATATGGATTCATATGATATGATTGAGCACCTTAAACATAAGTTTAAAGGACAGGCTCGTCAGGAGAGGTTTGATACTTTCAAATCATTGCATGCATGTAAACAGGGAGAACGTGATCCGGTTGGACCGCATGTTCTAAGGATGATTGGGTATATTGAGTACCTTGCCAAGTTGGGTGCCCCAATTGCTGTGGAGCAGCAGACTGACCTAATTTTGCAATCTTTAAACAATAGTTATTCTCAATTGGTGATGAATTACAATATGAATGATATAGATAAGAATCCCACCGAACGGTTGGCTATGTTGAATACTGCTGAGACCAACGTTCAGAAGGCATCCCCTGCTCCCATATAGATGGTGAATAAAGGGAAGGCCAAAGGAAAGGGTAAATGGAAAGGCAAGAGGAAGATGGGATCTAAATCGAATGCCAATCCGAAACCTAATCCGACCAAGGCTTTGAAGCCTAAAGGTGGTGTTCCAAAGGTTGGTGATTGTCACTATTGCAAGAAACCAGGTCATTGGAAGAGGAGCGGTCATGCTTATTTGGAGGATCTGAAGAAGAAGAAGGTTGTTGTTACTGCATCTGATTATGTTATAGAAGTCTATTTGTCTACTTCTACATCTTGGGTATTAGATACCGGATATGGTTCTCACATTTGTATAATGTGCAGGAACTTCAGGAAAGTTGGACATTGGCGAAGGGAGAAGTCGACCTACGAGTTGAAAATGGAGTAAAGGTTGTTGCTTTAGCTGTAGGGACTTATCGTTTATCGTTGCCCACTAGGCGTATTTTAGAACTAGATAACTGTTTTTATGTGCCTGCGATTTGCGGGAAACATTATTTCGGTTTTTGTTTGGACAAGAAAGTTTTTTCATTTTTGATTCAGAATAATAGTTGTTCCTTTTCATTCAATAATGTTACCTACGGGGTTGCACGATTATTTAATGGTTTATATGTTCTTGATATAGATACTCCTGTCTATAACATAAATAATGATAATAAACGTATTAAGATGAAAGACTCAAATCAAACATACCTTTGGCATTGTCGTTTAGGTCACATAAATGAGAAACCCATTTCCAAATTACATAAAGATGATTACTTGGATAAGTTTGATTTTGAATCATACGAAGAATGCAAATCTTGCCTCATTGGAAAATGGCTAAAGCTCCTTTTACCGGACAAGGTGAAAGGGCCACCGAATGATTAGGACTTATACATAGTGATGTATGTGGTCTAATCCGTAAGATGGTAAGACGTGGCTTTTACTACTTCATTACTTATACTAATGATTTTAGTAGATATGGATATGTGTATCTTTTGAAGAACAAATCCGATTCTTTTGAAAAGTTCAAAGAATACAAGGCTGAAATGGAAAAGCAAACAGGGGAAAGTATAAAAGTTCTATGATCAGATCGGGGAGGAGAATACTTAAGCCTCGAGTTTAAAGGTTTCTTGAAGAAGTGTGGTATCATATCACAACTTACTCCTCTTGGAATGCCTCAATGGAATGGAGTTTCAGAGAGGAAAAATCGTACCTTGTTGGACATTGTGCGATTGATGATGAGTCTAGCAGATCTTCCAATAAGTTTCTGGTGTTATGCTATAGAAATGGCTGCAAATACACTGAACCGAGTTCCAATTAAATCGTTTCAAAAGACTCCATATGAGATGTGGACTGAGAAATGTCACAACATGTCTTTTATGAAAGTACGGGGATGCGAAGCATTTGTGAAATGCTTGGTGTCTAACAAGTTGGGACTAAAATCAGATAAATGTTATTTTTTGGGATATCCCGAAGAAACTAAAGGGTATAGTTTTTATAATCCTATCGAGAATAAAGTGTTTGTTGCTTGAACCGCTGTATTTCTTGAAAGAGAGTTACTTTCAAAGAAAATTAGTGGGAAGACTATAGATCTCGATGAATATCAGGTTGTACAAAATAATATTGAACCAGACTTGGAAAATGGGCATGAAGTACATCAAGATGTTCCTGCTCCGGAAACACAGGTTGTTCGTAGATCTAGTAGGGCTCGTCATGAGCCAGAGAGATATTATGGATTTCTCTTGACTCAAGATGATGATGTAATGCTCGTAGATAATGATGAGCCTCTTCCTACCAAGATGCTATGAACACTCCAGACTTCGAGAGATCGCTAGAGGCCATGAAATCTAAAATAGAATCCATGTATCAAAATAAAGTATGGACTTTAGTTGATCCACTTGAAGAGGTAAAAACTATAGGGTGCAAGTGGATTTTCAAGAAGAAAACTGACATGGATGGTAAAGTACAGACCTATAAAGTTTTACTGGTGGAAAAAGGTTTTAAACAAGTTCATGGTATGGACTATGATGAGACCTTTTCACCAGTTGCTATGGTCAAGTCCATCAGGATTTTGCTAGCAATAGCTGCTTACTATGACTATGAGATTTGGCAAATGGATGTGAAAACTGCTTTCTTAAATGGAAGCCTTGAAGAAGATGTATACATGATACAACCTGAGGGTTTTGTCGATCCCAAGTTTGCTAAGATGGTCTGTAAGTTGCTTTGATCTATTTATGGATTGAAGCAAGCCTCAAGGAGATGGAATCATCATTTTGATGAAACAGTCAAAGAATTTGGCTTTATTCAAAATGAAGAAGAACGATGTGTTTACAAGAAGGTTAGTGGGAGCCATGTAGCATTCCTAGTACTATATGTAGATGACATATTACTAATAGGGAATGACATACCTTCTCTACAGACAGTTAAGAATTGGTTGGGAAATATTTTCTCGATGAAGAACTTGGTGATGCTACCTATATATTAGGGATCAAGATCTATAGATATAGATCAAGGAAATTAATCGGCCTAAGTCAGAGTACATATATTGACAAAGTATTGCATCGTTTCGAGATGTAAGAGGCAAAAAGAGGATATGTCCCAATGTCTCATGGGATATTGATCTCAAAAGACAACTCCCCTAAATTATTAGATGATAAGGGCCGTATGAGCAAAGTTCCATATGCTTCAATAATTGGATCTATAATGTATGCGATGATATGTACTCGTCCTTATGTTTCGTATGCCTTGAGCATAAGGTGCATAAACTAGTCTAATCCTGGTAAAGGTCACTTGACAGATGTCAAGAATATTCTTAAGTACTTGAAAAGGACTAAATATTCATTCTTGGTGTATGGAGAAGATGAGAAGGTGGTTGTAAAGGGTTACACTAACATCAGTTTTCAGACAGACTGAGACGATTCAGTATCTCAGTCAGGTTTTGTGTTTTGCCTTAATGGAGGTGCTGTAAGCTGGAAGAGTTCAAAGCAAAAGACAGTAGCTGATTCTACAATGGAAGCTGAGTATATTGCTACCAGTGAAGCAGCCAAAGAGGCTGTTTGGATACGGAAATTCATAACGGGACTTGGTGTGGTTCCATCGATCACAGATCCACTTGATCTTTACTGTGATAATAATGGAGCCATCACGCAGGCTAAAGAACCAAGGTCCCATTCCCGGGCAAAGCATATACTAAGGAGATATCACCTCCTTCGCGAGATTAATGAAAGAGGAGATATACATACAAGTAAAGTGCATACTGATGATAATGTTAAAGACCCACTGACTAACGCTTTGTCACAGCAAAAGCACGAAGGTCATACTAGTTCCATGGGTATTAGATACATGGGTGATTGGCTCTAGTGCAAGTGGGAGATTGTTAGTGTTTGTGCCCTAGAGAAAACACTATTATGTTTATATTATGAAACATTTGGATTATTAAATATGATTATATGGATTATTCTTTAGTAATTTATTATATCTTTATTTTTTGCCATAAGATGTTAGAATAATAAATGTCCTAGGAATATGATATATAAATTTATATATCTAAGTGCGTGACTTAGAAATAAGATTATGAGAATAGTATTGATATTCCTAAAGGTCCCTAGTCAAGTATTATTGTTAAGGGATGATAATAAATACATTGAGACAAGTGTGTTTGTTGGCTGATGATCACATCACATTGATCATAGGTATGGTCATACTAAAGTAAAAAACACGGGCACATATATTAAATACATGGTGCTGGATTGACCCGTTGTGAGATACTAATGTTTATAGTGTCATAAGTTAATCTCATAGTGATAATGATGTATTGGTCCTTTGACCTAAAATCATTATATTTCTATATGAGAATTAATATACTCTCATACTATTGAAAGTTATCCTTGACCGGGTAATAATAAAAGTAGACATTGGGTACATTATGGATCGTATCAGAAATATAAATGATCTAGATGGGATTTAGCCCTCCTTTATTAAAGGAGTGATATTATTGGCCTCTTGATTGAGTAATACAATAAAATGCATGGTCGTGCTCAAATACTGATTTGTTTAATAGTTTACTCATTGATTAAAGAAAGAAGGATTGAACGTTAACAGAGGATGACACAATGCATGCCTCGAGTTTGATCTATAATATAAGGCTAAAAGGATTATATTACATTATACATTATTCATGAAAGGTTTAATTGATCATCGATTTAATTATTATTACTTAGGTAATAATGACGTGTTACTAGATGCCGCTCATTGCTTATGATTTTAAATTAGATTTAAAATTGTTGACAACGTAATAATAACCTTAAGGGTCGCAAAAAGAATGATTGGATGATTATTTAACTTAAATTCGGATTTAAATTAAATATAAGTAATTCGAATTATTTGTTATTAATTAAGTATGACTTAATTAATTAAATAAATAGGAAATTGGAATTTAATATGAAATCCGAAATTAAGTTATTGGATGATTAAGTGAGACTTAATAATACAATAATTAGAATTTCGAATTTAATAATAAAAATAACTCTAAAATTCAGTTTAGGGTTGGAGGCCCATTAAATCTTTGCCTATATAATATCTCTTTCTAATAGAATTAGGGTTACACATTTTATTTGATAAAACATAAACCCTAGCAGCTAGAAGAGAGATAGAGAGAGCAAGAAGTTGGCTTCAAGAACGTGCTAGTACACACCCATCCTCCAGGCGATCATTCTAGTGGATACCTTCAAAGCTTATATCGTTCCAGCGACGGGCTACATGGTGATTATTCAAGACCTCCATCTTTCCATTAACGTAAAGCTTCTTAAGGTAAACATACTGAACTACTAATTAAATATTATTTTTCGCATGGATCCTGCAGAGGGTTTCGATTTTTAAGATTTAAATTTACATTGTTCGTTGCGTTTATTTGCTAAAAACCCTTCATTAACATCACCCACGAAGACATCGGTTTTTTTATTCATAGACATCGATGTCTATTGATGTTTTTCTAGTAGTGCTCCCCCACTTAAACTCTTGACATCCCTATCACGCCAAACAAACAGCCCATAGGTCCAAGTGGTACCTCTCTAGCCACTGTGGCAACCTCCGTATCCCTGTCAATTTTAGGATAATACCACCAGCATTCGCATCCCTACCTCCGACAACTTGATGCGTCAAATTTCGAGAGGCGGTTTTGATACTATATGTGACAACCCGAGTCAAATTTCGAGTCTTTTTCAAGAACCATATCAAGTTGTGATTCCGAGTTCAAAATAAGTTGAAGCCTAGTGTACCAAATGCATACAACTTGGGTAATGACTAGCCCACCACATGCCCCCAAAAAATCAAAATTTATTGGTGCACATAATAGTATTACTTTACCTTATAAACTGAACAAAAGTTTCAATTCTTATCGACGTTGACTGGGGTGTTACACATATGTATTCGAGTAAACGATAAATAATTTTCCAAAGTACTCTTTTGTTTTTTATATATATGTGTAAAGAAATTAGATTAGAAATCATTTGTATATGAAAAGAGTTTGAACATTCCTCTTCATATATACTCCATTTCTATTTCTATACATACACGATTAATACAATAGTTTTATGCTATTTAGTTAAGTCTAAACTTGAAAAATAAGAGGATTCTTGTGTTTCTATATATATTAAAATGTTAATATACATGTCTGTGGGTTTATTTTGGTTCTAAATTACATATTTCTAAGTTTATTAGTGATAAATTTATATTCATACCATCTCTTCACAAGAAATAACAAATGGAGTGGTTAGTTTATGTATCTAGCAATCGCACACAGATTTTTATATAAAATAATGCCATGGGCTAAGGTTTCTTTCGAATCTCTTCAATTTAAGTCATCATATTTTGGTTTGTTTCAAATTCGTATCGCTCATTGCATATATGTTTTATTGTTCATCTCACTTTTTACATATCTTTACACGCACACACAAGCCCGGGTGTTTTGGGAAACAACCTCTCTATTCTGAAATTCAGAATGAAGGGAAGACTATGTATATCTTACCCTCCCCACACCCTACGTTAAGCGGGATATAGGGGGTATGTTTGGTTTGATTTGGTTTATATGTATATATATATATTTATAAAATTAATTATATCTTTTAATAAATAATATTCAAATTACTATTTTAGTGAAAGGATATCTTCAATATATTATTTATTTTGGTATTTGTACGATTAAACATAAAATTAAGTACACGTAGATCCTCTCCATTAGGACATGAATTTAATTGATCCAAATTAAAGTCAAAAAGTCAAACTAGCAAAATCATGTCTTTTAAAACAAATAAAAGAGATATTTCATTTTTGCAAAATATCAAAATTATATCTTTATGGAATATATCTGTAAGGCAATATGATCAAAGAAGAAACATCAAGATATGATATTTCTTAGATCTATGCTGCAACAGGAATGTGGCAACAAGCTCGAAAAAAGAATATTGCAGAAATATTCTTTAAAGGTCTCATGCTAAATCAAAAGAGTTTTTATTCAAAGATTATTAATATTCATGGTTGGAATATTAATATTCAGTTCTACAAATTATTTCTGTATACTTACAGTAATTTTCTCCTAGTTCATCAAATCAGCATTTTTCGGAGAAAATTATTCAAAAATACTAAAACACATTTCCTATCATCCAAATATATTTTATATATTAGAAAATATATTTTAAGTATTTATCCAAGTCAAAACTTTGGTCAAAAGATCCATCTCCTTTATTTCAAGACCAATGGTATTTTAGATAAAATACTTTCACATGTTAGAATGACTTGAAATTTGGTATGGATAATTTAAATGGTATTTTATAAGTATGGTAAAAATTTTGTAACATTCAGAGAATTTTTATCCGGGCATAAAAATCGAGGCAGTTGTTCCCACACTTGACCATATTTGACCTAGTTACCATTGAATAAAGTTGACCAAAACTTGCAGGACATCATTTTATATTATTTAAGTAATTATCATATTTTTCATGGTATTTGTTTAGGTGTTTTCAAGGTGGTCATAATTAATAGTGTTTAATCCTTAATTAAGTGATAAAACAATGATTAAAAGAAAAAATATATATATATTTATTCAAATATATTAGCTGAGATTTGGAACCCATAATTTTTTTTTCTCATATGGCAAGTTGCATAGAAACACACTTTCCTTTCCATGTCATCAATTAAAGTGATATACACCATCCACCATCCATTTTCCTCAAATCTCCACCATTCAATCCACCCAACTTTTCCTATAAATAAACCCCCACCCCAACCCATTTTCTTCAAGCTAAAGAGCGGTGGCGGTCGCCGGAAAAACAGAGAAAGCGGGGATGGAGATACTTACCAAGACCAGGGAAACATAATTAGGAAGAGGGGAGGGAGAGAAATTACACCAGAGAGACACAGAGAGGGGAGATAAGAGAGACATTTGGTAGAGATAGACAAGAGAGAAGATGAGAAACTCATGAAAAGAAAATGAGATAAAATATATTATTTTTATCAGGTCATTAAACTCGCACGAGGGAAATGTTGCCACGCAGCTCAATTTCTATGCCACGTGTCCTCCATTCTGACCGAAAACCCAATTCCCTTTGAGCTCGTCCATTCGTTGGGTGATCCCATCGTTTCTTTAACCTTTTAGCAGTATAACTTGCAAATACGTATAATCGGAATGATCCCAAAATAGTCTTAGAATTTTCTAAATATCTGAAAACTAATAAAATAATTTTTTAAAAATTTTTAAAACATTTTTCATTCGTATACCATACCCGCATTTAACAATTTCGCGAACGCACGTGCGGGTGGATTTAATCCCAAAATTTACCAAACAATTTGTAAATTCTTGAAATATTCCAAACTTGATAAAATATGAGTTTCATAATTTTTGAAGCATTTATGAATTTAATATTGATTTTACAAAAAAATCAGTATTGATTTAAGGGTAAATAATTAACGAAATATTGATTTCTATATTTTTATAAATCCGAAAAAATAATTATTGAAATTATAAAACCATAAAAATAATTTTAGAGACAATCCAAATATTTATGCAAATAAATTTACAATAAATCCACTTTAAAAAGTGAAAACAAATCAGTATAACTCAATAATTAATTACGCACATAAACCTTGTACACCAATAGATCACACATAAATAATATTAAGCAATACACGGCTAACATAATTGATACACATATTGTATTTATTTAATTATTCAACAATTACATCTTTAAATAATACAAAAACATACGAGTTGTTATATTTTTTGTACCAAAATGCATCTTGATCCTTTTAACACTACTTCTTACCAGCTAAACAAAATATTTGTCCTTACATATCTGCTAATGAAAGACATGATGCATGAGTTATAACTCGAGGAGAAAGCAAGGAACATGAAAGGTTAGTAAGGGAGAAGGAAGTAGAAGAAAGAAGAAAACAGAGGGAAAGGGAAGTCGAGAGTAGACGTAGATTAGGGGTTTCAGGTGAAAGAGATAGGGACCGCAATCATGATAGAGACGGGGGATAGGTATCGACAATAAGATCATGAAAGGTCTCGCGAGAGAAATTGTAGCGGAATTTATGAAGGGGGGATAGGGTTGGAAAGTAGAAAGCTATGAGAATTGTAAGTTTTTTGTTTTTTCATCATTGTACGACTTCATCGGTTTGATTTGGTAATGATAATTAAAGTTTGATTTTAATAGTTTCTTCTTTTGATATTTTTTTGCATCTATATTATTAAAATATGCAACATTTTATTTCAATGAAAAATGATATTAATTTAACATAATAACATCAATTTTTGTAGTATATATACATCAGTTCATTCAGAAAAACTGATGTTAAATACCATAACAGACAAAGACTTTAGATTAAAAAACTGACGATAAAGAGTACATTAGACAACGTTTTCTTACAAAATAGTGATGTTAATTATAATGATAGACATCAGGTTTTTCTACTATAGAAATCAGTTTTTAAAAAAAACTGATGTAAAAGCTATTAGTAACATCATTTTATTATAAAAACCGATGTCAAAGATATTAGTAACATCAGTTTTATCTAAATTATACCGGTCACACAAAATTATTATTTATCCAACATATCTATAAATTAATAAAAATAGCATATTATAGTACTCCCTCCTCCCCCTCAATTCTTTACATTGGGGGACGGGGCTCGACACACACTTTAATGCTCTTATTAAATGTAGTTGCATAATTTTTTTTTAATTTTTTTTCTAAATAAAAATATAATATTTAAATTTTTTATACAAAAAAAAGAAAATTTTAAAAATAAATTATAGGGATATACTTTATAGTTCACTTAAAATGTGTGCCGAGCATGTAAAAAAAAACTGTAAAGAAATGAGAGGGACAGAGGTAGTAATATATAAATGATAGATGTGCATTAAAAATTTAACATCAAGATATAGATATCGGCTTTTTATTAAAAACTGATGTTATATGTCCCCTTTCACATCAGTTTAAAACTGATGTTAAATGGGGGGTCTTTAACTGTTAGTGTTTGTGCGCTAGAGACAACACTATTATGTTTATATTATGAAACATTTGGATTATTAATTATGATTATATGGATTATTCTTTAGTAATTTATTATATCTTTATTTTTTGCGATAAGATGTTAGATTAATAAATGTCCTTGGAATATGATATGTAAATCTATATCTCTAAGTACGTGACTTACAATACTACAAATTTTAACTTGCATAGCGTTTATTTTTAAGCTTACATAGCGCTTTTAAGCGCTATGGAAGCCAGTGCTATGCAAGTACAAATCACTTGCATAGCACTTGTTTTAGCGCTATCCAAGTATATTACTTAGATAGCATTTTTAAGAGCGCTGTGTAAGTAAACGTTATCCAAGTGCAAACTTGCTTATATAACACTTTCACAAATGCTATCTAAGCTATTTCAGTTGAAACTAGTAGCATCTGCGTAGCTCTTTTACACACCATATGCAACTTAGAAGGTTTTTCCCATACAACTAATATCCAACAATTTAGAATCCCTAATTTAATTAATTATGGACCATCTTTTTTACATGTAAAGTTAGGACAAAATAAAAACTTAAATGTATAACTAAAATTAACAACGTCTAAACCAAATTCCTACAAAATTATACTCGAAACTCAAATTACTGTTCTCTATTGAAATAAATTCCGATCACAACTTTCACGAACCTCAAAGAGGTAGTTCACTTGATACAAGTCAAATCTTGCTGATTGGTTCATACAAAAAAAATCATATAATTAAGAATCTAGTTGAATTGCCTTTCTACAAATATCCGGCCCAATATATTGGAAGAGATTATCTGCTTTTCTCAAAAACCTCAACTTGTCCTTCCTAGCAAGAAACAAGATATTCAAAAAAAACTTTAGTAAATGAGCCAATTTGAACCCCATGATCCAAGTTTAAAATGCTAGATAACATATCAAGGAATCTAACTAACCTAAATACCGTTTAGTGGATTGTTTTCAATATAAAAAATGGTCTATAAGCTTGGGAAATGGGCTTCACCTTCAGACTTGACTTTATCCTGACTACCTGCACATGAGAAGATTTTCAAGAATGTCTAGCATTGAGAAAAAAGTAACTAATCGAGAACATAAAAATGTACACTGAAGTAAAAATATGTGTAGCCATATTGCCTAAAAATTATCACCACATTTTAAACACAACTCCTTCAACAAAATAACACAAAAATTTTAGATAATTAATAATAAAATGATATTTAAAAAATATTCTTACAACTAACAATGTTTCACCAACTGGCCTGTTTTTATTTAAAATAATTTTTTTCATGCTCTACGGATAATAAGTAGAAGATTAAATTATACTGTTATTATTTAATATATATTCACAAAAACAACACAACTTGTACTGTTATTATTTATTGTATACTAATAGAAACGACACGAGATCCATTATTGTCATATACATGGGTGGGAACAAGAATGAAATCTTTGTGCATCTGTCTTTTATTTTAAAGGATCAACCAATACACACTGGTCACCTAGCTTCTCGCGCTAAATAACAATGAACAAAGTAATATACAATAGCCATATTGGCTTAAATTTCTGTGTTAAAAAAACAAGAACATGTATAAATAATTATCATATAGTAAATAAACTAGCTTATGATAAACCAAAACGTTGTGAAAATTTGGATCTTGGCTCACTAGAAAGTATATAGAAGATACTCTTTTTGAATTAATAGTTAGGGCTATTAGTTTGATAAACTAGTGGGAGATATATATTTTGAATATATATGAATAATCACTTGAACATAATTTAATTATCATCTGTAAACTAATTTATCTTCTACACTTTAAACATTGTGGATATCAAATGGCAATCAATTCAAACAACTTCTCTGTGCGATCAGTCCTTGAGAATGACAAGGTGATAGGAACAAACTTCCTTGACTGGCAGAGGAACTTGAGGATTGTCCTCAAACAAGAGCGCAAGCTCTATGTCATAGATATCCCTCGCCCTGCACCTCTCCTTGAAGGAGCATCTCATGCTCAACATAATGTTTATTAGAAACATATCGATGATGACACGGATGTTCAATGTCTAATGTTAGCGACCATGAGTGCTGAACTTTAGAAACAACATGAGAATATGGATTCATATGATATGATTGAGCACCTTAAACATAAGTTTAAAGGACAGGCTCGTCAGGAGAGGTTTGATACTTTCAAATCATTGCATGCATGTAAACAGGGAGAACGTGATCCGGTTGGACCGCATGTTCTAAGGATGATTGGGTATATTGAGTACCTTGCCAAGTTGGGTGCCCCAATTGCTGTGGAGCAGCAGACTGACCTAATTTTGCAATCTTTAAACAATAGTTATTCTCAATTGGTGATGAATTACAATATGAATGATATAGATAAGAATCCCACCGAACGGTTGGCTATGTTGAATACTGCTGAGACCAACGTTCAGAAGGCATCCCCTGCTCCCATATAGATGGTGAATAAAGGGAAGGCCAAAGGAAAGGGTAAATGGAAAGGCAAGAGGAAGATGGGATCTAAATCGAATGCCAATCCGAAACCTAATCCGACCAAGGCTTTGAAGCCTAAAGGTGGTGTTCCAAAGGTTGGTGATTGTCACTATTGCAAGAAACCAGGTCATTGGAAGAGGAGCGGTCATGCTTATTTGGAGGATCTGAAGAAGAAGAAGGTTGTTGTTACTGCATCTGATTATGTTATAGAAGTCTATTTGTCTACTTCTACATCTTGGGTATTAGATACCGGATATGGTTCTCACATTTGTATAATGTGCAGGAACTTCAGGAAAGTTGGACATTGGCGAAGGGAGAAGTCGACCTACGAGTTGAAAATGGAGTAAAGGTTGTTGCTTTAGCTGTAGGGACTTATCGTTTATCGTTGCCCACTAGGCGTATTTTAGAACTAGATAACTGTTTTTATGTGCCTGCGATTTGCGGGAAACATTATTTCGGTTTTTGTTTGGACAAGAAAGTTTTTTCATTTTTGATTCAGAATAATAGTTGTTCCTTTTCATTCAATAATGTTACCTACGGGGTTGCACGATTATTTAATGGTTTATATGTTCTTGATATAGATACTCCTGTCTATAACATAAATAATGATAATAAACGTATTAAGATGAAAGACTCAAATCAAACATACCTTTGGCATTGTCGTTTAGGTCACATAAATGAGAAACCCATTTCCAAATTACATAAAGATGATTACTTGGATAAGTTTGATTTTGAATCATACGAAGAATGCAAATCTTGCCTCATTGGAAAATGGCTAAAGCTCCTTTTACCGGACAAGGTGAAAGGGCCACCGAATGATTAGGACTTATACATAGTGATGTATGTGGTCTAATCCGTAAGATGGCAAGACGTGGCTTTTACTACTTCATTACTTATACTAATGATTTTAGTAGATATGGATATGTGTATCTTTTGAAGAACAAATCCGATTCTTTTGAAAAGTTCAAAGAATACAAGGCTGAAATGGAAAAGCAAACAGGGGAAAGTATAAAAGTTCTATGATCAGATCGGGGAGGAGAATACTTAAGCCTCGAGTTTAAAGGTTTCTTGAAGAAGTGTGGTATCATATCACAACTTACTCCTCTTGGAATGCCTCAATGGAATGGAGTTTCAGAGAGGAAAAATCGTACCTTGTTGGACATTGTGCGATTGATGATGAGTCTAGCAGATCTTCCAATAAGTTTCTGGTGTTATGCTATAGAAATGGCTGCAAATACACTGAACCGAGTTCCAATTAAATCGTTTCAAAAGACTCCATATGAGATGTGGACTGAGAAATGTCACAACATGTCTTTTATGAAAGTACGGGGATGCGAAGCATTTGTGAAATGCTTGGTGTCTAACAAGTTGGGACTAAAATCAGATAAATGTTATTTTTTGGGATATCCCGAAGAAACTAAAGGGTATAGTTTTTATAATCCTATCGAGAATAAAGTGTTTGTTGCTTGAACCGCTGTATTTCTTGAAAGAGAGTTACTTTCAAAGAAAATTAGTGGGAAGACTATAGATCTCGATGAATATCAGGTTGTACAAAATAATATTGAACCAGACTTGGAAAATGGGCATGAAGTACATCAAGATGTTCCTGCTCCGGAAACACAGGTTGTTCGTAGATCTAGTAGGGCTCGTCATGAGCCAGAGAGATATTATGGATTTCTCTTGACTCAAGATGATGATGTAATGCTCGTAGATAATGATGAGCCTCTTCCTACCAAGATGCTATGAACACTCCAGACTTCGAGAGATCGCTAGAGGCCATGAAATCTAAAATAGAATCCATGTATCAAAATAAAGTATGGACTTTAGTTGATCCACTTGAAGAGGTAAAAACTATAGGGTGCAAGTGGATTTTCAAGAAGAAAACTGACATGGATGGTAAAGTACAGACCTATAAAGTTTTACTGGTGGAAAAAGGTTTTAAACAAGTTCATGGTATGGACTATGATGAGACCTTTTCACCAGTTGCTATGGTCAAGTCCATCAGGATTTTGCTAGCAATAGCTGCTTACTATGACTATGAGATTTGGCAAATGGATGTGAAAACTGCTTTCTTAAATGGAAGCCTTGAAGAAGATGTATACATGATACAACCTGAGGGTTTTGTCGATCCCAAGTTTGCTAAGATGGTCTGTAAGTTGCTTTGATCTATTTATGGATTGAAGCAAGCCTCAAGGAGATGGAATCATCATTTTGATGAAACAGTCAAAGAATTTGGCTTTATTCAAAATGAAGAAGAACGATGTGTTTACAAGAAGGTTAGTGGGAGCCATGTAGCATTCCTAGTACTATATGTAGATGACATATTACTAATAGGGAATGACATACCTTCTCTACAGACAGTTAAGAATTGGTTGGGAAATATTTTCTCGATGAAGAACTTGGTGATGCTACCTATATATTAGGGATCAAGATCTATAGATATAGATCAAGGAAATTAATCGGCCTAAGTCAGAGTACATATATTGACAAAGTATTGCATCGTTTCGAGATGTAAGAGGCAAAAAGAGGATATGTCCCAATGTCTCATGGGATATTGATCTCAAAAGACAACTCCCCTAAATTATTAGATGATAAGGGCCGTATGAGCAAAGTTCCATATGCTTCAATAATTGGATCTATAATGTATGCGATGATATGTACTCGTCCTTATGTTTCGTATGCCTTGAGCATAAGGTGCATAAACTAGTCTAATCCTGGTAAAGGTCACTTGACAGATGTCAAGAATATTCTTAAGTACTTGAAAAGGACTAAATATTCATTCTTGGTGTATGGAGAAGATGAGAAGGTGGTTGTAAAGGGTTACACTAACATCAGTTTTCAGACAGACTGAGACGATTCAGTATCTCAGTCAGGTTTTGTGTTTTGCCTTAATGGAGGTGCTGTAAGCTGGAAGAGTTCAAAGCAAAAGACAGTAGCTGATTCTACAATGGAAGCTGAGTATATTGCTACCAGTGAAGCAGCCAAAGAGGCTGTTTGGATACGGAAATTCATAACGGGACTTGGTGTGGTTCCATCGATCACAGATCCACTTGATCTTTACTGTGATAATAATGGAGCCATCACGCAGGCTAAAGAACCAAGGTCCCATTCCCGGGCAAAGCATATACTAAGGAGATATCACCTCCTTCGCGAGATTAATGAAAGAGGAGATATACATACAAGTAAAATGCATACTGATGATAATGTTAAAGACCCACTGACTAACGCTTTGTCACAGCAAAAGCACGAAGGTCATACTAGTTCCATGGGTATTAGATACATGGGTGATTGGCTCTAGTGCAAGTGGGAGATTGTTAGTGTTTGTGCCCTAGAGAAAACACTATTATGTTTATATTATGAAACATTTGGATTATTAAATATGATTATATGGATTATTCTTTAGTAATTTATTATATCTTTATTTTTTGCCATAAGATGTTAGAATAATAAATGTCCTAGGAATATGATATATAAATTTATATATCTAAGTGCGTGACTTAGAAATAAGATTATGAGAATAGTATTGATATTCCTAAAGGTCCCTAGTCAAGTATTATTGTTAAGGGATGATAATAAATACATTGAGACAAGTGTGTTTGTTGGCTGATGATCACATCACATTGATCATAGGTATGGTCATACTAAAGTAAAAAACACGGGCACATATATTAAATACATGGTGCTGGATTGACCCGTTGTGAGATACTAATGTTTATAGTGTCATAAGTTAATCTCATAGTGATAATGATGTATTGGTCCTTTGACCTAAAATCATTATATTTCTATATGAGAATTAATATACTCTCATACTATTGAAAGTTATCCTTGACCGGGTAATAATAAAAGTAGACATTGGGTACATTATGGATCGTATCAGAAATATAAATGATCTAGATGGGATTTAGCCCTCCTTTATTAAAGGAGTGATATTATTGGCCTCTTGATTGAGTAATACAATAAAATGCATGGTCGTGCTCAAATACTGATTTGTTTAATAGTTTACTCATTGATTAAAGAAAGAAGGATTGAACGTTAACAGAGGATGACACAATGCATGCCTCGAGTTTGATCTATAATATAAGGCTAAAAGGATTATATTACATTATACATTATTCATGAAAGGTTTAATTGATCATCGATTTAATTATTATTACTTAGGTAATAATGACGTGTTACTAGATGCCGCTCATTGCTTATGATTTTAAATTAGATTTAAAATTGTTGACAACGTAATAATAACCTTAAGGGTCGCAAAAAGAATGATTGGATGATTATTTAACTTAAATTCGGATTTAAATTAAATATAAGTAATTCGAATTATTTGTTATTAATTAAGTATGACTTAATTAATTAAATAAATAGGAAATTGGAATTTAATATGAAATCCGAAATTAAGTTATTGGATGATTAAGTGAGACTTAATAATACAATAATTAGAATTTCGAATTTAATAATAAAAATAACTCTAAAATTCAGTTTAGGGTTGGAGGCCCATTAAATCTTTGCCTATATAATATCTCTTTCTAATAGAATTAGGGTTACACATTTTATTTGATAAAACATAAACCCTAGCAGCTAGAAGAGAGATAGAGAGAGCAAGAAGTTGGCTTCAAGAACGTGCTAGTACACACCCATCCTCCAGGCGATCATTCTAGTGGATACCTTCAAAGCTTATATCGTTCCAGCGACGGGCTACATGGTGATTATTCAAGACCTCCATCTTTCCATTAACGTAAAGCTTCTTAAGGTAAACATACTGAACTACTAATTAAATATTATTTTTCGCATGGATCCTGCAGAGGGTTTCGATTTTTAAGATTTAAATTTACATTGTTCGTTGCGTTTATTTGCTAAAAACCCTTCATTAACATCACCCACGAAGACATCGGTTTTTTTATTCATAGACATCGATGTCTATTGATGTTTTTCTAGTAGTGCTCCCCCACTTAAACTCTTGACATCCCTATCACGCCAAACAAACAGCCCATAGGTCCAAGTGGTACCTCTCTAGCCACTGTGGCAACCTCCGTATCCCTGTCAATTTTAGGATAATACCACCAGCATTCGCATCCCTACCTCCGACAACTTGATGCGTCAAATTTCGAGAGGCGGTTTTGATACTATATGTGACAACCCGAGTCAAATTTCGAGTCTTTTTCAAGAACCATATCAAGTTGTGATTCCGAGTTCAAAATAAGTTGAAGCCTAGTGTACCAAATGCATACAACTTGGGTAATGACTAGCCCACCACATGCCCCCAAAAAATCAAAATTTATTGGTGCACATAATAGTATTACTTTACCTTATAAACTGAACAAAAGTTTCAATTCTTATCGACGTTGACTGGGGTGTTACACATATGTATTCGAGTAAACGATAAATAATTTTCCAAAGTACTCTTTTGTTTTTTATATATATGTGTAAAGAAATTAGATTAGAAATCATTTGTATATGAAAAGAGTTTGAACATTCCTCTTCATATATACTCCATTTCTATTTCTATACATACACGATTAATACAATAGTTTTATGCTATTTAGTTAAGTCTAAACTTGAAAAATAAGAGGATTCTTGTGTTTCTATATATATTAAAATGTTAATATACATGTCTGTGGGTTTATTTTGGTTCTAAATTACATATTTCTAAGTTTATTAGTGATAAATTTATATTCATACCATCTCTTCACAAGAAATAACAAATGGAGTGGTTAGTTTATGTATCTAGCAATCGCACACAGATTTTTATATAAAATAATGCCATGGGCTAAGGTTTCTTTCGAATCTCTTCAATTTAAGTCATCATATTTTGGTTTGTTTCAAATTCGTATCGCTCATTGCATATATGTTTTATTGTTCATCTCACTTTTTACATATCTTTACACGCACACACAAGCCCGGGTGTTTTGGGAAACAACCTCTCTATTCTGAAATTCAGAATGAAGGGAAGACTATGTATATCTTACCCTCCCCACACCCTACGTTAAGCGGGATATAGGGGGTATGTTTGGTTTGATTTGGTTTATATGTATATATATATATTTATAAAATTAATTATATCTTTTAATAAATAATATTCAAATTACTATTTTAGTGAAAGGATATCTTCAATATATTATTTATTTTGGTATTTGTACGATTAAACATAAAATTAAGTACACGTAGATCCTCTCCATTAGGACATGAATTTAATTGATCCAAATTAAAGTCAAAAAGTCAAACTAGCAAAATCATGTCTTTTAAAACAAATAAAAGAGATATTTCATTTTTGCAAAATATCAAAATTATATCTTTATGGAATATATCTGTAAGGCAATATGATCAAAGAAGAAACATCAAGATATGATATTTCTTAGATCTATGCTGCAAGAGGAATGTGGCAACAAGCTCGAAAAAAGAATATTGCAGAAATATTCTTTAAAGGTCTCATGCTAAATCAAAAGAGTTTTTATTCAAAGATTATTAATATTCATGGTTGGAATATTAATATTCAGTTCTGCAAATTATTTCTGTATACTTACAGTAATTTTCTCCTAGTTCATCAAATCAGCATTTTTCGGAGAAAATTATTCAAAAATACTAAAACACATTTCCTATCATCCAAATATATTTTATATATTAGAAAATATATTTTAAGTATTTATCCAAGTCAAAACTTTGGTCAAAAGATCCATCTCCTTTATTTCAAGACCAATGGTATTTTAGATAAAATACTTTCACATGTTAGAATGACTTGAAATTTGGTATGGATAATTTAAATGGTATTTTATAAGTATGGTAAAAATTTTGTAACATTCAGAGAATTTTTATCCGGGCATAAAAATCGAGGCAGTTGTTCCCACACTTGACCATATTTGACCTAGTTACCATTGAATAAAGTTGACCAAAACTTGCAGGACATCATTTTATATTATTTAAGTAATTATCATATTTTTCATGGTATTTGTTTAGGTGTTTTCAAGGTGGTCATAATTAATAGTGTTTAATCCTTAATTAAGTGATAAAACAATGATTAAAAGAAAAAAAATATATATATTTATTCAAATATATTAGCTGAGATTTGGAACCCATAATTTTTTTTTCTCATATGGCAAGTTGCATAGAAACACACTTTCCTTTCCATTTCATCAATTAAAGTGATATACACCATCCACCATCCATTTTCCTCAAATCTCCACCATTCAATCCACCCAACTTTTCCTATAAATAAACCCCCACCCCAACCCATTTTCTTCAAGCTAAAGAGCGGTGGCGGTCGCCGGAAAAACAGAGAAAGCGGGGATGGAGATACTTACCAAGACCAGGGAAACATAATTAGGAAGAGGGGAGGGAGAGAAATTACACCAGAGAGACACAGAGAGGGGAGATAAGAGAGACATTTGGTAGAGATAGACAAGAGAGAAGATGAGAAACTCATGAAAAGAAAATGAGATAAAATATATTATTTTTATCAGGTCATTAAACTCGCACGAGGGAAATGTTGCCACGCAGCTCAATTTCTATGCCACGTGTCCTCCATTCTGACCGAAAACCCAATTCCCTTTGAGCTCGTCCATTCGTTGGGTGATCCCATCGTTTCTTTAACCTTTTAGCAGTATAACTTGCAAATACGTATAATCGGAATGATCCCAAAATAGTCTTAGAATTTTCTAAATATCTGAAAACTAATAAAATAATTTTTTAAAAATTTTTAAAACATTTTTCATTCGTATACCATACCCGCATTTAACAATTTCGCGAACGCACGTGCGGGTGGATTTAATCCCAAAATTTACCAAACAATTTGTAAATTCTTGAAATATTCCAAACTTGATAAAATATGAGTTTCATAATTTTTGAAGCATTTATGAATTTAATATTGATTTTACAAAAAAATCAGTATTGATTTAAGGGTAAATAATTAACGAAATATTGATTTCTATATTTTTATAAATCCGAAAAAATAATTATTGAAATTATAAAACCATAAAAATAATTTTAGAGACAATCCAAATATTTATGCAAATAAATTTACAATAAATCCACTTTAAAAAGTGAAAACAAATCAGTATAACTCAATAATTAATTACGCACATAAACCTTGTACACCAATAGATCACACATAAATAATATTAAGCAATACACGGCTAACATAATTGATACACATATTGTATTTATTTAATTATTCAACAATTACATCTTTAAATAATACAAAAACATACGAGTTGTTATATTTTTTGTACCAAAATGCATCTTGATCCTTTTAACACTACTTCTTACCAGCTAAACAAAATATTTGTCCTTACATATCTGCTAATGAAAGACATGATGCATGAGTTATAACTCGAGGAGAAAGCAAGGAACATGAAAGGTTAGTAAGGGAGAAGGAAGTAGAAGAAAGAAGAAAACAGAGGGAAAGGGAAGTCGAGAGTAGACGTAGATTAGGGGTTTCAGGTGAAAGAGATAGGGACCGCAATCATGATAGAGACGGGGGATAGGTATCGACAATAAGATCATGAAAGGTCTCGCGAGAGAAATTGTAGCGGAATTTATGAAGGGGGGATAGGGTTGGAAAGTAGAAAGCTATGAGAATTGTAAGTTTTTTGTTTTTTCATCATTGTACGACTTCATCGGTTTGATTTGGTAATGATAATTAAAGTTTGATTTTAATAGTTTCTTCTTTTGATATTTTTTTTGCATCTATATTATTAAAATATGCAACATTTTATTTCAATGAAAAATGATATTAATTTAACATAATAACATCAATTTTTGTAGTATATATACATCAGTTCATTCAGAAAAACTGATGTTAAATACCATAACAGACAAAGACTTTAGATTAAAAAACTGATGATAAAGAGTACATTAGACAACGTTTTCTTACAAAATAGTGATGTTAATTATAATGATAGACATCAGGTTTTTCTACTATAGAAATCAGTTTTTAAAAAAAACTGATGTAAAAGCTATTAGTAACATCATTTTATTATAAAAACCGATGTCAAAGATATTAGTAACATCAGTTTTATCTAAATTATACCGGTCACACAAAATTATTATTTATCCAACATATCTATAAATTAATAAAAATAGCATATTATAGTACTCCCTCCTCCCCCTCAATTCTTTACATTGGGGGACGGGGCTCGACACACACTTTAATGCTCTTATTAAATGTAGTTGCATAATTTTTTTTAAATTTTTTTTTCTAAATAAAAATATAATATTTAAATTTTTTATACAAAAAAAGAAAATTTTAAAAATAAATTATAGGAATATACTTTATAGTTCACTTAAAATGTGTGCCGAGCATGTAAAAAAAACTGTAAAGAAATGAGAGGAACGGAGGTAGTAATATATAAATGATAGATGTGCATTACAAATTTAACATCAAGATATAGATATGAGCTTTATATTAAAAACCGATGTTATATGTCCCCTTTCACATCAGTTTAAAACTGATGTTAAATGGGGGGTCTTTAACTGTTAGTGTTTGTGCGCTAGAGACAACACTATTATGTTTATATTATGAAACATTTGGATTATTAATTATGATTATATGGATTATTCTTAAGTAATTTATTATATCTTTATTTTTTGCGATAAGATGTTAGATTAATAAATGTCCTTGGAATATGACATGTAAATCTATATCTCTAAGTACGTGACTTACACTACTACAAATTTTAACTTGCATAGCGTTTATTTTTGAGCTTGCATAGCGCTTTTAAGCGCTATGGAAGCCAGTGCTATGCAAGTACAAATCACTTGCATAGCACTTGTTTTAGCGCTATCCAAGTATATTACTTATATAGCATTTTTAGGAGCGCTGTGTAAGTAAACGTTATCCAAGTACAAACTTGCTTATATAACACTTTCACAAATGCTATCTAAGCTATTTTAGTTGAAACTAGTAGCATCTGTGTAGCTCTTTTACACACGATATGCAACTTAGAAGGTTTTTCCCATACAACTAATATCCAACAATTTAGAATCCCTAATTTAATTAATTATGGACCATCTTTTTTACATGTAAAGTTAGGACAAAATAAAAACTTAAATGTATAACTAAAATTAACAACATCTAAACCAAATTCCAACAAAATTATACTCGAAACTCAAATTACTATTCTCTATTGAAATAAATTCCGATCACAACTTTCACGAACCTCAAAGAGGTAGTTCACTTGATACTAGTCAAATCTTGCTGATTGGTTCATACAAAAAAAATCATATAATTAAGAATCTAGTTGAATTGCCTTTCTACAAGTATCCGGCCCAATATATTGGAAGAGATTATCTGCTTCTCTCAGAAACCTCAACTTGTCCTTCCTAGCAAGAAAAAAGAAATTCAAAAAAAACTTTAGTAAATGAGCCAATTTGAACCCCATGGTCCAAGTTTAAAATGCTAGATAACATATCAAGGAATCTAACTAACCTAAATACCGTTTAGTGGATTGTTTTTAATATAAAAAATGGTCTATAAGCTTGGGAAATGGGCTTCACCTTCAGACTTGACTTTATCTGCCTGACTACTTGCACATGAGAAGATTTTCAAGAATGTCTAGCATTGAGAAAAAAGTAACTAATCGAGACCATAAAAATGTACACTGAAGTAAAAATATGTGTAGCCATATTGCCTAAAAATTATCACCACATTTTAAACACAACTCCTTCAACAAAATAAAACAAGAGAACGTAGTTACATAAAAAATTTAGATAATTAATAATAAAATGATATTTAAAAAATATTCTTACAACTAACAATGTTTCACCAACTGGCCTGTTTTTATTTAAAATAATTTTTTTATGCTCTACGGATAATAAGTAGAAGATTAAATTATACTGTTATTATTTAATATATATTCACAAAAACAACACAACTTGTACTGTTATTATTATTGTATACTAATAGAAACGACACGAGATTCATTATTGTCATATACATGGGTGGGAACAAGAATGAAATCTTTGTGCATTACCTAATAGAGGTAAACTATGCATCTGTCTTTTATTTTAAAGGATCAACCAATACACCCTGGTCACCTAGCTTCATGCGCTAAATAACAATGAACAAAGTAATATACAATAGCCATATTGGCTTAAATTTCTGTGTTAAAAAAACAAGAACATGTATAAATAATTATCATATAGTAAATAAACTAGCTTATGATAAGTAGAATGTCTCAATATGTGTTTCTAATTTTTTTTACATGATATCACGGAGCACCATATGTATGATATGAAAAGCCGGAAATATACCTTAAATATTTGATGGTGTCCAGGGCCTTATTTCTCTGAATAGCATATTCAACTCCACTCTGCTCTTTCCCTCCTCCCTTAACCATAATTAACCTCCTCCTTAATACCCAATGTCAATAAACGAAGTGCATAATAGAAACCAAAGGTTTGTTGGATTTTTTAATCTAAACTGGTATCATTTATATTGCATTTTGTTTCTATTATTATGTTTCTCTGGTGACCAAGTCATCAACTGGAAGTGGTCTTTATGCAGTAGCGAGTTTGTAGGCAGTAGTGGAGGAATAACGTTTAGTAGTTCAGTAGTAATAGGAAAGTAGTTGCAGCTCCTAGTTTTCAGCTTTTGTTTCTGTAGTCATTCTATATATCAGTAATGTCTTTGCGTAATAAAAGTTTAAGCCATTTTGGTACATCTGTTTGTTTATTTCAGTTTAAACACTTGAGACCTGTTTTAGTTTAGCCTTGATCTGTCTAACACTGTGGTATCAGAGGTTCAGTAAAACTGTTGATGCCCAAATATATGCCGAAGGGATCAACAATGGAAACTGGGAAAACTAAGGAGGGTACACTTGGCTTGAATTATCCTATGCTGACTAGGGAGAACTACACGGTGTGGGTGTTGAAAATGAAAGTGTACATGCAGGCACATGATATCTGGGAAGCAGTAACGCCGAAGGATCCAAAAGCTGCAGTTGTAGAGAAGACTGATAAGATGGCATTATCAGCCATTTATCAGGGTATACATGAGGATATACTTTTGTTCGTTGCTGAGAAAGAAATGGCAAAAGAAGCCTAGGAGGCAATAAAGATTCTCTGCCAGGGGGCAGAACGTTTAAAGAAGGCGAGAATTCAGACCCTAAAATTTGAGTTTGAATCAATGAGTATGAAGGATTCAGAATCACTTGATGATTTTCATCTGAAATTGAACGGTTTGGTGACAAACATCCGTGAATTGGGAGAAGACATGGCTGAAGCATATATATTAAAGAAGGTATTACGTGTAATGCCATAAAAAATTTTGCAGATTACTTCTGCCATTGAGCAATTCGGAGACTTGGAGAAGATGTCCATTGAAGAAATTATTGGTTCGTTGAAGGCTCATGAAGAGAGGTTCCGAGGTCAAACTGAACCTAGTACAGGCACTGGTCAGTTGCTTCTGACCGAAGACGAGTGGAGATAGCGGGAAAATGAAGAAAACAAATTGTTCCTTACTAGGGACGAATGGCTTAAGAAATCAAGAAAAATAGAAGGACCCTGTCAGAAATTTCGAGGAAGGGATACATTTCGTGGTGATCGTGACAAAAGCAAAGTACGTTGTTTAAACTGTCTTGGGTATGGCCACTATGCCGCAGAGTGCAAGAAGCCAAGACGTGACAAAGAACCAAAGGAAGAGGTCAATATAGCATAAATATCTGATGATGAACCAGCCCTGCTTTTGACTGAAGGAGAAGAAAACAAAGAAGAAATAATACTGATAAATGAAGAAAGAGTGAGCCCAAGGTTAAGCCAAAACAGTGATGGAAACTATTTTGAGTCAAACTTATGGTACCTGGACAATGGGGCAAGCAATCACATAACTGGACAACGATCAAAATTCAGAAAATTGGATGAGAAAATAAGAGGGGAAGTTAGATTTGGTGATGGATCGGTTGTTCACATCAAGGGAAGAGGGTCTATAGCAATCAAGTGCAAGTTAAGAGAAGAACGACTCCTTCGCGAGGTATACTATATTCCCTGCCTTCGTAGTAATATTATTAGTCTTGGGCAATTATAAGAAGAAGGGGACAAAATTATTATAAGTGGTGAAAATCTATGGATTCGTGATGCTCAAGGAAATTTGTTGATGAAAGTGAAAAGGTCATTGAACAGGCTGTATAAAATAATTCTAGAGTCTGAAGAACCTGGCTGTTTATTATCCCAACAGTATAGTCAAGAGTGGCTTTGGCACTCTCGACTTGGACACATAATTTTTAATGCAATGGTTCAGTTAGCCTCGAAACAGATGGTACATGGTCTGCCTAAACTGAAAAATCCTAAGGAGGTATGTTCAGGATGTCTCATGTCAAAGCAAACGCGAAACTCTTTTCCACCTCAAACAAGTTATAGCGCAAGGAAGGTGTTAGAGCTGGTGCACGGTGACTTATGTGGTCCGATTAAACCATCCACAGTGGCGGGAAACAAATATATTTTCTTGCTAGTGGACGATCACAGTCGTGTTATGTGGGAATATATGTTAAAAATGAAGGACGAAACCTTTGAGGTCTTTAAACGCTTCAGAGCACAAGTTGAAGATGGGAAAGAGAAAATGATTAAGACTTTTAGAACTGATAGAAGAGGTGAATTTTTCTCTAGAGAATTCACAAATTATTGTGCTAAGAATGGAATTACAAGGCAATTTACAGCTTCTTATTCGCCTCAGCAGAACGGTGTGGTGGAACGACGAAATATAACAATGATTGAAATGGCAAGAAGCCTGTTAAAGGAGATGAAGGTACCTGGTCAGTTCTGGGGAGAAGCTGTTCGACATGCCATCTACCTACTAAACAGATTACCTACTCGAGCTATTTCCGGTATTACTCCGTATGAGGCATGGTCAGGGCAGAAACCTAATATTGGACATGTCCGTGTGTTTGGGTGCGTAGCACACATGAGGATAGCTGGTGTAAACATAAAGAAATTGGATGATAGGAGCAAGGATGTGATACACCTAGCGAAAGAGCCCGGAATGAAGGCGTACAGACTATATGACCCAGTAAACAAGAAGGTCCATGTTAGTCGAGATATTATTTTTGAAGAAACGAAATCGTGGTTGTGGAAACAAAATATAGAAGACCAGACTTCACAAGCAGAGACATTCATAGTACTGGGGACAGGTACTGCAAAATTCAATGGAGTCGAAATGGGAGAAAGAAATGATGTACAAAGTCACGATGCAGAAAATTCTGTTGTTGAAACATCAAATTCTGGAACTGCAGAAGGGTCTCTACATTCGTCAAATGTACAAACTCACGATGCTGAAAATTCTGCCGTTGAAACAGAAAATTTTGGAACTACAAAAGGGTCTCTACATTCGTCAAATTCCTCCACGTCAGTCTCAGAATCTGAGATGAGCAATGAAGCTAAAACTTATAGGTCACTTGCTGATATATATGCCAACACTGATGAAATTAAGCTAGAAGAAGTGAATTGTTTTTTGTAGCCGCTGATGAGCCTACAAGCTACAAACAGGCATCTAAGGAAAAACAATGGAGACAAGCTATGAAGAGAGAGATAGAGTCAGTTAAAAAAAATAATACTTGGGAATTAACGACGCTGCCACCTGGACAAAAATCAATCGACCTGAAGTGGGTTTACAAGTTGAAGAGAAACATAGATGGGAAGATCATAAAATACAAGGAAATAATTATTTCCAAAGGCTACGTACAAAGAAAGGGAATTGATTTTGGAGAAATCTTTGCACCAGTCACTTGGTTAGAAATGGTTTGATTGTTACTTGCTCTTGCTGCTAAACAGAGTTGGGAGGTACACCACCTCGATGTGAAAACTGCCTTCTTGAATGAGGATATCGAGGAAGAAGTATATGTGTCCCAACCCGAGGGTTTCATCAAAGAAGGTAAAGAACATTTGGTTTACAGATTGTATAAGGCATTGTATGGACTGTGACAAGCGCCCCGAGCATGGTACGTAAAACTAAATGGATGCATGGAAGCACTTGGTCTTCTTAGGTGTCCCTATGAGCATGCTGTCTACACTAAGAAAATTGATGGAGAAACCCTAATTATTGCTGTCTATGTTGACGACCTGTTGATCACTGGTACAAGCAATACAGTTATAAATGAGTTTAAGTCACAAATGAGTAAAAGGTTTGAAATGAGCGATTTGGGCTGTTGTCTCATTATCTGGGAATTGAAGTGAAATAGAGTCCTGGTCGCATAGAATTGAGACAAACTGCATATGCAAAAAAGATACTGGAAAAAGCAGGTTTAGCGGAGTGCAACCCGGTCAGATATCCAATGGATCCTAAAGAAGTAATTACAAAGGACGAAGGAGGAAAGAAGGTGGATTCCACATTTTTCAAATCCATAGTGGGAGGCCTGCGTTACCTTGTCCATACCAGACCTGACATTGCATTCTCTGTTGGCATTATTAGCAGATTTATGGAGAAACCAACATCTGTGCATTTAAATGCAGCGAAGCGCATCCTATGTTATGTAAAAGGCACATTAAATTTTAGTTTTATATATAGAAAGGACAGTGGAAACAACATCTTAACTAGGTATTCAGATATCAAATTTGTAGGTCATACAGAAGACAGGAGGAGTACAGGGGGTATGGTTTTTTATCTCAACGAAAGTTTGATAACGTGGGTGTCTCAGAAACAGAGGTGTGTGGCACTGAGCTCCTGTGAGGCTGAGTTTATGGCGGCAACAGCAGCCGCTTGTCAAGAAATTTGGCTCAAGAATTTGCTAACTGAGGTAACTGGTAAGCATTCTGGTCCAGTGGTCTTATATATAGATAACAAATCTGCAATTGATTTAACTAGAAATCCAGTGTTCCATGGGCGTAGTAAGCATATAAGTATTCGTTATCATTTTATCCGAGAATGTGTTGAAAGAGGTGAAATTGTGGTGAAGCATATAGTTTCTGAAAGACAACGTGCTGATATCCTGACTAAGTCTCTTGTAATGTTCAAATTTGAAAAGATGCGAAGGCTGCTTGGTGTGAAGGACCTATCTGGACGAGTTTAGATTAAGGGGGAAACTTGTTGGATTTTTTAATCTAAACTGGTGGCATTTATATTGCATTTTGTTTCTATTATTATGTTTTTCTGGTGACCAAGTCATCAACTGGAAATGGTCTTTATGCAGTAGCGAGTTTATAGGCAGTAGTGGAGGAATAACGTTTAGTAGTTCAGTAGTAATAGGAAAGTACTTCCAGCTCCTAGTTTTCAGCTTTTGTTTCAGTAGTCATTCTATATATCTGTAATGTCTTTGTGTAATAAAAGTTTAAGCCATTTTGGTACATCTGTTTGTTTATTTCAGTTTAAACACTTGAGTCCTGTTTTAATTTAGCCTTGATCTATCTAACAAGGTTTTGGTGGAGCATTGCTAAGGGTATGGCACTCTAAAAAATATATAGACTAAACAACTATATGTCCTGTGTAATAATTTAAATATGAAACTGAATTCACTATCCCATCTAAATAATTTAAAGATAAAACTGAAACAATAATCAGATCTCTTTCAAATAAGCATCAAGCGGATTCTTTAAAAATAAGACATAATTAACTTCACACAATACAACAATAGATGACCAAACCGTCAAAACACAATAATTACATGAAATCTATAGATAGAGCCTAACAAAATACAACAACTATAGACAGAAATACTTACAGTGGGTTGTAAGAGCCTACAGGACAAAGACCGACTGAGCAGCAAGACTCATCTCTTGATTGTGATACCTGCGATTGACTTCTCAAACATTGCTTAAATCATAATTTAAAATGCAATTATAACGGTTCTTATAAACCTAATTTCTTCAATTGATAGAGCAACTGAAAAGTAAACCCCTAAAATAAAATCATAACGGTGAAATTTAAACCCTAATATTAACAAATAATACACATCGATGTTATAGGCTGGGAAGACTAACAAATCAATTCGAAAGCAAAAAAGTATAAACTTTACTGTGAAGTTTGAAGCACACAAGGGACAAATCCCTACCAGCACTTTTCTTTCAGAATTTTGGGTTACCGGTGTTGTGACTGACCTCTGAAAACCAGATCCCTACAAGCACTTTTCCACTTTAGACACTCACTTATTGGATTTCAAGGTAGGGAAAATCAACTTCTACATTATCAGATCCTGCATAACATACCAGTATATTTTCAAGTCATTAATAAAGCAACTGATTATTGCATAGAAGAACAAGCAATATAGATTATCGAGATTTGCATTAAATTATTTGAAGAAATCATAAAGAATTCTTATATCAACATGTATAAATATAATTCTTGCACCTTATTCATTATTTTATGAGCAATAAAGTAAAAAAGGAAATCAACCCGGAGAAGGTAGTTTCTTTTCATCAATGCTATCTACGACTCTACATAAAAAAATATGTAACTATGGAATTAACAAACACATATATATTAACACCACTTTTAACCTTCCGAACGTTTCCTGGCCTAGGGGCTTATTTTCTTAAAAAAAAAAATCTACACCTTGCGCAAAACAAAAGACTCGCACTTCCATTAAGAGGTGTCATCTTCTTAAGCTAAGCTTCTAACTCTTTGCGTAAGAGACAGTTCAAACAAATATTTTCTTTGAACCATATTTTCCTAAACAAGTATTGTAATTCTTCACTAACTCCTCGGTTTTAAGTTGAATATTCAATTATAAAACTTATTTGAAAGGACTTTTGTATTTCTTCCATTAGCTAGTATAAGGTGTTTTCAACAACTCTGCGAGTCAAGATAATTGTATATATAATTGTATATAAAACCTGAAATGAAGAGAAAAAGGCTAATCTATTAATAAAAAGCTACAAACTTGATTAGTCACCTAAGTGGAGTAAAATAGTATGAAGATTTTCCATATCAAAGTAAAAAGAACTGATCAAATAATTTACTCTCCCTTCCAGCAATATAAATGCCTGCAAAAGCGACCTTTATGTAACTTATTTTTGTCACTCTGGTCAACTAAACTTTTTGTGCGTTCTAACTAAAGAAAGAAACTTCCGTACTTGATGTTGCAATATCCCCTTGCCACAAGCCTTTTTCCCAAAATAAGTTTAGCTAATTGGCAGCCTTGTTATAGGCAGCAAGCGACAAGAATTATAGGCAATACCTCTTTCGTAATCTCACCAAACAAATAACCAATTTCAACCTGCTGAAAGTACAATATCCAATACAACAATTATAAAAAATCACAAAATGCCTAAATCTGTGGTAAACAAGGATTATGAGATGCCTTGAAATCCATGACCAGATTACAAAAAAATTGATATAGATTTCTGAATTACGAAATTAAGATTGGCTATTATAAACCAAATTTAGTTATTTATACATATATAAAACATTGTATATACTGTAAAATAACCAGAAGGAAGAAAACAGAGGATATAAAATCACTTATATATAAATACACATACACATCTACTAAAACAGATATAACTATAAGTATAATGAACTGAATATCAGATATATTACTATTATAACACAACAAATAATATACAACCCAACAAGTGAAGAACTAGAGAAGTTAATAGTCACTCAAGGAAAATCCCAAATTTGAAAACCCTAAATTAACAAATCAAATCAAATGAAATACAAAATTTAAATATAAAGACTCACAACCCGATTCGAAAGTAGAATGCTCCACGATATAATGATATGCTCTATTGAAGTGTTCGATACCCGCAGATACTCCATACGAATTGATTTGTTTAGAGAACATCCAGAATCTCAGACAATACGGAGAAGTTCAGAGAATAGCCAGAGATACCTCTCCAGTTATGCCGAAAGAATACTTGATCATAGGTATATTGATACTAAAGTCAAAAACACATGCACATGTATCAAATATATGGGGTTGGATTGACCCGTTGTGAGGTACTACATGTTTATAGTGTCATAAGTTAATCTCACAGTGATAATGATGTATTGGTCCTTTGACCTGAAATTATTATATTTCTATACGAGAATTAATATACTTTGGTATTATTGAAAGTTATCCTTGACTGGTTAATAATAAAAGTACACATATGGTACATTATGAACGTATGAGATTTAGCCCTCCTTTATTAAAGGAGTGATAGTATTGGCCTCTTGATTGAGTAAGACAATAAAATGCATGGACGTGCTTAAATACTAATTTGTTTAATATTTTACTCATTGATCATGGAAAGAAGGATTGAACGTTAACAGAGGATGACACAATGCATGCCTCGAGTTTGATCTATAATATAAGGCTAAAGGTATTATATTACATTGTACATTATTCACGAAAGGTTTAATTGATCATCGATTTAATTATTATTACTTGCGTAACAATGATGTATTACTAGATACCGCTCATTGTTTATGATTTTAAATTAGATTTAAAATTGTTGCCCATGTAAAACTAACCTAAAGGGTCGCACAAAGAATGATTGGAGGATTATTTAATTTAAATTCAGATTTAAATTAAATGTAAGTAATTCCAATTATTTGTTATTAATTAAGTGTGACTTAATTATTTAAATAAATAGGAAATTTGAATTTAATATTAAATATGAATTAAGTTATTGGATGATTAAGTGAGACTTAATAATACAATAATTAGAATTTCGAATTTAATAATAATAATAACTCTAAAATTCAATTTTAGGTTGGAGGCCCATTAACTCTTGCCTATATAATATCTCTTTCTAATAGAATTTGGGTTACACGTTTTATTTGATAAAACATAAACCCTAGCAGCTTGAAGAGAGATAGAGAGAGCAAGAAGGTAGTCTCAAGAACGTGCTAGTACACACCCATCCTACGGGTGATCATTCGTGTGGATACCTTCAAGGCGTAGATCGTTCTAGTGACGGGCTACGTGGTGATCATTCAAGACCTCCATCTTTCCATTAACGTAAAGCTTCTTAAGGTAAATATACTAAACTACGAATTAAATATTATTTTTCGCATGCATCCTGCAGAGGGTTTCGATTTTTAAGATTTAAAATTACATTTTTTATTGCGTTTATGTGCTAAAAACCCTTCAATGGCATCAGAGCTACTTGCGAAAAGTTTTTAATTCATTTATATCTTTAACCATTTTCGATATATGAGCATGTACGTGATTCGCCAATATTTGATGTTGATATAATATGCTTGTATATGTATGGTTTTGAATATATGATATTCATGTGAGTTGTATAATCATAAGATGATTATGTAATCTGTATATATACTGATATATACACGATTTATGTTTGTTCTCATTATGAGAATCGTATTAGATACGGATTCTGAATTGGCTGCTACAGATTTGTTGAAATATGGGTCTGGTGTCCGATTTACGTAAACGAATACCCTATTCGAAAGGTAAATGAGCGTCAGAACAAAACTGATAGCTTAAGCTATCATCGACTCGTCTATAAGGCGTTTGACGTCTTTTATTACCCGTAAACAATGATTCTTGTTTTTCTGATTTCATTCTGATTTTTCTGATTTTTGTCAGATTTCTTTTATGATTTGATCGTGGATAATATGATATGTTAAGATCAGATTATGTGTTTTAACCTGCTTTTATGTGTTGTATGGGCATGGTGGATGTTTATGGCCTTTCGACCTTAGTGTAATGGTTTTGGTTTTGGTTTTAAATACGACTTGCATGTCGTTAATCTTTGTAATCATAAATCTCGAATGTAACTCAAGTTATTCTTGTAAGTTCATTAGATTAGTTTTACTTTCAATAATTTAATGTATTTGAAGACTCAAGAAGGCTATCTAATGGAGGTGATTCAAAGAAGAAGACTAGGCATATAAGAAGTCTAAACAAAGAAGAAGACTTATGTAATAAGTAGTTGTATTTATTTCTATCACCACATTAGATTGACCTTGATCTCTATCATGAGCTTGATAAAGATCACATAGGATGGGGCCATAACCAAACACATTTACTTTATTGCACTTTACATATTGATGTATGAATGTATGTATAGAATAGTTAATGATGCATACTTTAATTAGATTAATCATGCATGAATGTATGTATTAGATACGGCACCCATGTCATGCCTAAACAAGATAAAATCTGTAACGACTCAAGATTTTAAAATTTACAAATGATTATGAGATTCTCGTATTTATGAAACACGGAATTAAATACGAATATTCTTTATTTCCGACATGGGGCGATTTTGTCAACAACGGGTTCATAGAACTTGTAAGGCTGTGGGTTTTAAGCGAGACCGATGTGACTCCTCCACTACCTGGAAATCAAACCATTGATGAGTATTTATTTGAATTATTTTATTCAAGGAAAAATTGGGAATCTCTTTATGATGGAATCATGATCGTTATAATACTAAATAAAACCTAATGTTTATATTAAATTATTTAGATGCCTTCCAATATGTCCAACGCGTTAAGCCCTAGATCGGTAAGGAGTGGGTTCGCTAGAGCAAAGTACTCCCATCTATCGTGGGACGGCGTGTTGAAGTATATGATACTTTTTAAATCTTTGGGTTTAACTTAACTAAGTTACCACAATAGGATTGTGAACTTAGAGACATAGAGTTTGGTGAGATTTATTGGATAAATAAGAATAAATGTTGTTCCACTAAACTATCCAAGAGTTATATAGTTAATATAATTGACAAATGTTGTCTACCTTATTGAATCATGTTTTAGGAGTAAAGCCAAAGCTGAACTAAAACGTTGTGAAAATTTGGATCTTGGCTCACTAGAAAGTATATAGAAGACACTCTTTTCAAATTAATAGTTAGGACTATTAGTTTGATAAACTAGTGGGAGATATATATTTTGAATATATATGAATAATCACTTGAACATAATTTAATAATCATCTGTAAACTAATTTATCTTCTACACTTTAAACATTGTGGATATCAAATGGCAATCAATTCAAACAACTTCTCTGTGCGATCAGTCCTTGAGAATGACAAGCTGATAGGAACAAACTTCCTTGACTGACAGAGGAACTTGAGGATTGTCCTCAAACAAGAGCACAAGCTCTATGTCATAGATATCCCTCGCCCTACACCTCTCCTTGAAGGAGCATCTCATGCTCAACATAATGTTTATTAGAAACATATCGATGATGACACGGATGTTCAATGTCTCATGTTAGCGACCATGAGTGCTGAACTTTAGAAACAACATGAGAATATGGATTCATATGATATAATTGAGCACCTTAAACATAAGTTTAAAGGACAGGCTCGTCAGGAGAGGTTTGATACTTCCAAATCATTGCATGCATGTAAGCAGGGAGAACGTGATCCGGTTGGACCGCATGTTCTAAGGATGATTGGGTATATTGAGTACCTTGCCAAGTTGGGTGCCCCAATTGCTGTGGAGCAGCAGACTGACCTAATTTGCAATCTTTAAACAATAGTTATTCTCAATTGGTGATGAATTACAATATGAATGATATAGATAAGAATCCCACCGAACGGTTGGCTATGCTGAATACTGCTGAGACCAACGTTCAGAAGGCATCCCCTGATCCCATGTTGATGGTGAATAAAGGGAAGGCCAAAGGAAAGGGTAAATGGAAAGGCAAGAGGAAGATGGGATCTAAATCGAATGCCAATCCGAAACCTAATCCGACCAAGGCTTTGAAGCCTAAAGGTGGTGTTCCAAAGGTTGGTCACTGTCACTATTGCAAGAAACCAGGTCATTGGAAGAGGAGCTGTCATATTTATTTGGAGGATCTGAAGAAGAAGAAGGTTGTTGTTACTGCATCTGATTATGTTATAGAAGTCTATTTGTCTACTTCTACATCTTGGGTATTAGATACCGGATATGGTTCTCATATTTGTATAATGTGCAGGAAATTCAGGAAAGTTGGACATTGGCGAAGGGAGAAGTCGACCTACGAGTTGGAAATGGAGTAAAGGTTGTTGCTTTAGCTGTAGGGACTTATCATTTATCGTTGCCCACTGGGCGTATTTTAGAACTAGATAACTGTTTTTATGTGCCTGCGATTTACGGGAAATATTATTTCGGTTTTTGTTTGGACAAGAAAGTTTTTTCGTTTTTGATTCATAATAATAGTTGTTTCTTTTCATTCAATAATGTTACCTACAGGGTTGCACGATTATTTAATGGTTTATATGTTCTTGATATAGATACTCCTGTCTATAACATAAATAATGATAATAAACGTATTAAGATGAAAGACTCAAATCAAACATACCTTTGGCATTGTCGTTTAGGTCACATAAATGAGAAACCCATTTCCAAATTACATAAAGATGATTACTTGGATAAGTTTGATTTTGAATCATACGAAGAATGCAAATCTTGTCTCATTAGAAAATGGCTAAAGCTCCTTTTACCGAACAAGGTGAAAGGGCCACCGAACGATTAGGACTTATACATAGTGATGTATGTGGTCTAATCCGTAAGATGGCAAGACGTGGCTTTTACTACTTCATTACTTATACTAATGATTTTAGTAGATATGGATATGTGTATCTTTTGAAGAACAAATCCGATTCTTTTGAAAAGTTCAAAGAATACAAGGCTGAAGTGGAAAAGCAAACAGGGGAAAGTATAAAAGTTCTACGATCAGATCGTGGAAGAGAATACTTAAGCCTCGAGTTTAAAGGTTTCTTGAAGAAGTGTGGTATCGTATCACAACTTACTCCTCTTGGAATGCCTCAATGGAATGGAGTTTCACAGAGGAGAAATTGTACCTTGTTGGACATTGTGCGATTGATGATGAGTCTAGCAGATCTTCCAATAAGTTTCTGGGGTTATGCTATAGAAATGGCTGCATATACACTGAACCGAGTTCCAATTAAATTGTTTCAAAAGACTCCATATGAGATATGGACTGAGAAATGTCACAACATGTCTTTTATGAAAGTACGGGGATGCGAAGCATTTGTGAAATGCTTGGTGTCTAACAAGCTGGGACTAAAATCAGATAAATGTTATTTTTTGGGATATCCTGAAGAAACTAAAGGGTATAGTTTTTATAATCCTATCGAGAACAAAGTGTTTGTTACTCGAACCGCTGTATTTCTTGAAAGAGAGTTACTTTCAAAGAAAATTAGTGGGAAGACTATAGATCTCGATGAAGATCGAGTTGTACAAAATAATATTGAACCAGACTTGGAAAATGGGCATGAAGTACATCAAGATGTTCCTGCTCCGAAAACACATGTTGTTCGTAGATCTAGTAGGGCTCGTCATGAGCCAGAGAGATATTATGGATTTCTCTTGACTCAAAATGATGATGTAATGCTCGTAGATAATGATGAGCCTCTTCCTACCAAGATGCTATGAACACTCCAGACTCCGAGAGATGGCTAGAGGCCATGAAATCTAAAATGGAATCCATGTATCAAAATAAAGTATGGACTTTAGTTGATCCACCTAAAGAGGTAAAAATTATAGGGTGCAAGTGGATTTTCAAGAAGAAAACTGACATGGATGGTAAAGTACAGACCTATAAAGTTTGACTGGTGGCAAAAGGTTTTAAACAATTTCATGGTATGGACTATGATGAGACCTTTTCACCAGTTGTTATGGTCAAGTCCATCAGGATTTTGCTAGCAATAGCTGCTTACTACGACTATGAGATTTGGCAAATGGATGTGAAAACCGCTTTCTTAAATGGGAGCCTTGAAGAAGATGTATACATGATACAACCTGAGGGTTTTGTCGATCCCAAGTTTGCTAAGATGGTCTGTAAGTTGCTTTGATCTATTTATGGATTAAAGCAAGCCTCAAGGAGATGGAATCGTCATTTTGATGAAACAGTCAAAGAATTTGGCTTTATTCAAAATGAAGATGAACGATGTGTTTACAAGAAGGTTAGTGGGAGCCATGTGGAATTCCTAGTACTATATATAGATGACATATTACTAATAGGGAATGACATACCTTCTCTACAGGCAGTTAAGAATTGGTTGGGAAATAGTTTCTCGATGAAGAACTTAGGTGATGCTACCTATATATTACGGATCAAGATCTATAGAGATAAATAAAGGAAATTAATCGGCCTAAGTAAGAGTACATACATTGACAAAGTATTGCATCGTTTCGAGATATAAGAGGCAAAAAGAGGATATGTCCCAATGTCTCATGGGATATTGATCTCAAAAGACAACTCCCCTAAATTATTAGATGATAAGGGCCGTATGAGCAAAGTTCCATATGCTTCAATAATTGGATCTATAATGTATGTGATATGTACTCTTCCTGATGTTTCGTATGCCTTGAGCATAAGGTGCATATACTAGTCTAATCCTGGTAAGGGTCACTTGACAGTTGTCAAGAATATTCTTAAGTACTTGAAAAGGACTAAAGATTCGTTCTTGGTGTATGGAGAAGATGAGAAGCTGGTTGTAAAGGGTTACACTAACGTCAGCTTTCAGACAGACAGAGACGATTCAGTATCTCAGTCAGGTTTTATGTTTTGCCTTAATGGAGGTGCTGTAAGCTGGAATAGTTCAAAGCAAGAGACAGTAGCTGATTCTACAATGGAAGCTGAGTATATTGCTGCCAGTGAAGCAGCCAAAGAGGCTGTTTGGATACGGAAATTCATAACCGGACTTGGTGTGGTTCCATCGATCACAGATCCACTTGATCTTTACTGTGATAATGATGGAGCCATCGTGCAGGCTAAAGAACCAAGGTCCCATTCCCGGGTAAAGCATATACTAAGGAGATATCACCTCCTTCGAGAGATTAATGAAAGAGGAGATATACATATAAGTAAAGTGTATACTGATGATAATGTTGAAGACCCACTGACTAACGCTTTATCGCAGCAAAAGCACGAAGGTCATACTAGTTCCATGGGTATTAGATACATGGGTGATTGGCTCTAGTGCAAGTGGGAGATTGTTAGTGTTTGTGCCCTAGAGAAAACACTATTATGTTTATATTATGAAACATTTGGATTATTAAATATGATTATATGGATTATTCTTTAGTAATTTATTATATCTTTATTTTTTTCCATAAGATGTTAGAATAGTAAATGTCCTAGGAATATGATATATAAATTTATATATCTAAGTGCGTGACTTAGAAATGAGATTATGAGAATAGTATTGATATTCCTAAAGGTCCCTAGTCAAGTATTATTGTTAAGGGATGATAATAAATATATTGAGACTAGTGTGTTTGTTGGCTGATGATCACATCTCATTGATCATAGGTATGGTAATACTATAGTAAAAAACACGGGCACATATATTAAATACATGGTGCTGGATTGACCCGTTGTGAGATACTAATGTTTATAGTGTCATAAGTTAATCTCATAGTGATAATGATGTATTGGTCCTTTGACCTAAAATCATTATATTTCTATATGAGAATTAATATACTCTGATACTATTGAAAGTTATCCTTGACCGGGTAATAATAAAAGTAGACATTGGGTACATTATGGATCGTATCAGAAATATAAATGATCTAGATGGGATTTAGCCCTTCTTTATTAAAGGAGTGATATTATTGGCCTCTTGATTGAGTAATACAATAAAATGCATGGTCGTGCTCAAATACTGATTTGTTTAATAGTTTACTCATTGATTAAAGAAAGAAGGATTGAACGTTAACAAAGGATGACACAATGCATGCCTCGAGTTTGATCTATAATATAAGGCTAAAGGGATTATATTACATTATACATTATTTATGAAAGGTTTAATTGATCATCGATTTAATTATTATTACTTAGGTAATAATGATGTGTTACTAGATGCCGCTCATTGCTTATGATTTTAAATTAGATTTAAAATTATTGACAACGTAATAATAACCTTAAGGGTCACAAAAAGAATGTTTGGATGATTATTTAATTTAAATTCAGATTTAAATTAAATATAAGTAATTCGAATTATTTGTTATTAATTAAGTATGACTTAATTAATTAAATAAATAGGAAATTGGAATTTAATATGAAATCCGAAATTAAGTTATTGGATGATTAAGTGAGACTTAATAATACAATAATTAGAATTTCGAATTTAATAATAAAAATAACTCTAAAATTCAGTTTAGGGTTGGAGGCCCATTAAATCTTTGCCTATATAATATCTCTTTTTAATAGAATTAGGGTTACACATTTTATTTGATAAAACATAAACCCTAGCAGCTAGAAGAGAGATAGAGAGAGCAAGAAGGTGGCTTCAAGAACGTGCTAGTACACACCCATCCTCCAGGCGATCATTCTAGTGGATACCTTCAAAGCGTATATCGTTCCAGCGACGGGCTACATGGTGATTATTCAAGACCTCCATCTTTCCATTAACGTAAAGCTTCGTAAGGTAAACATACTGAACTACTAATTAAATATTATTTTTCGCATGGATCCTGCGGAGGGTTTCGATTTTTAAGATTTAAATTTACATTGTTTGTTGCATTTATTTGCTAAAAACCCTTCATTAACATCACCCACGAAGACATCGGATTTTTTATTCATAGACATCGATGTCTATTGATGTTTTTCTAGTAGTGCTCCCCCACTTAAACTCCTGACATCCCTATCACGCCAAACAAACAGCCCATAGGTCCATGTAGTACCTCTCTAGCCACTGTAGCAACCTCCGTATCCCTGTCAATTTTAGGATAATACCACCAGCATTCGCATCCCTACCTCCGACAACTTGATGTGTCAAATTTCGAGAGGCGGTTTTGATACTGTATGTGACAACCTAAGTCAAATTTCGAGTCTTTTTCAAGAACCATATCAAGTTGTGATTCCGAGTTCAAAATAAGTTGAAGCCTAGTGTACCAAATGCATACAACTTGGGTAACGACTAGCCCACCACATGCCCCCAAAAAATCAAAATTTATTGGTGCACATAATAGTATTACTTTACCTTATAAACTGAACAAAAGTTTCAATTCTTATCGACGTTGACTGGGGTGTTACACATATGTATTCGAGTAAAGGATAAATAATTTTCCAAAGTACGCATTTGTTTCTTTTATATATATGTGTAAAGAAATTAGATTAGAAATCATTTGTATATGAAAAGAGTTTGAACATTCCTCTTCATATATACTCCATTTCTATTTCTATACATACACGATTAATACAATAGTTTTATGCTATTTAGTTAAGTCTAAACTTGAAAAATAGGAGGATCCTTGTGTTTCTATATATATTAAAATGTTAATATACATGTCTGTGTGTTTATTTTGGTTCTAAATTACATATTTCTAAGTTTATTAGTGATAAATTTATATACATACCATCTCTTCGCAAGAAATAACAAATGGAGTGGTTAGTTTATGTATCTAGCAAGCACACACCGATTTTTATATAAAATAATGCCATGGGCTAAGGTTTCTTTCGAATCTCTTCAATTTAAGTCATCATATTTTGGTTTGTTTCAAATTCGTATCGCTCATTGCATATATGTTTTATTGTTCATCTCACTTTTTACATATCTTTACACGCACACACAAGCCCGGGTGTTTTGGGAAACAACCTCTCTATTCTGAAATTAAGAATGAAGGGAAGACTACGTATATCTTACCCTCCCCACACCCTACGTTAAGCGGGATATAGGGGGTATGTTTGGTTTGATTTGGTTTATATGTATATATATATATATATTTATAAAATTAATTATATAATTTAATAAATAAAATTCAAATTACTATTTTAGTGAAAGGATATCTTCAATATATTATTTGTTTTGGTATTTGTACGATTAAACATAAAATTAAGTATACGTAGATCCTCTCCATTAGGACATGAATTTAATTGATCCAAATTAAAGTCAAAAAGTCAAACTAGCAAAATCATGTCTTTTAAAACATATAAAAGAGATATTTCATTTTTGCAAAATATCAAAATTATATCTTTATGGAATATATCTGTAAGGCAATATGATCAAAGAAGAAACATCAAGATATGATATTTCTTAGATCTATGCTGCAACAGGAATGTGGCAACAAGCTCAAAAAAAGAATATTGCAGAAATATTATTTAAAGGTCTCGTGCTAAATCAAAAGAGTTTTTATTCAAAGATTATTAATATTCATGGTTGGAATATTAATATCCAGTTCTGCAAATTATTTCTGTATACTTACAGTAATTTTCTCCCAGTTCATAAAATCAGCATTTTTCGGAAAAATTATTCAAAAATGCTAAAACATATTTCCTATCATCCAAATATATTTTATATATTAGAAAATATATTTTAAGTATTTATCCAAGTCAAAACTTTGGTCAAAAGATCCATCTCCTTTATTTCAAGACCAATGGTATTTTTACTCGGAAAAAAGGTTGACAGGACAATTTTATTTTTAGATAAATTACTTCCACATGTTAGAATAACTTGAAATTTGGTATGGATAATTTAAATGGTATTTTCTAAGTATGGTAAAAATTTTGTAACATTCAGAGAATTTTTATCCGGGCATAAAAATTGAGGCAGTTGTTCCCACAGTTGACCACATTTGACCTAGTTACTATTGAATAAAGTTGACCAAAACTTGGAGGACATCATTTTATATTATTTAACTAATTATCATATTTTTTATGGTATTTGTTTAGGTGTTTTCAAGGTGGTCATAATTAATGGTGTTTAATCCTTAATTAAGTGATAAAACAATGATTAAAAGAAAAAGAAAATATATATTTATTCAAATTTATCAGCTGAGATTTGGAACCCATAAATTTTTTTTCTCATATGGCAAGTTGCATAGAAACACACTTTCCTTTCCATGTCATCAATTCAAGTGACATACACCATCCACCATCCATTTTCCTCAAATCTCCACCATTCAATCCACCCAACTTCTCCTATAAATAAACCCCCACCCCAACCCATTTTCTTCAAGCTAAAGAGCCACAAAGTTTCTGGGATTTTTTCAAGAAGTGCATCTCTTCATCTCTTTCAAATTCTATACATACATTTCTTCTCAAAAACCTTCTCTCTCTTCTATATACTTACATATATACAAGGTTTTTGAAACCCAAGCTTAGCTTCACCCAACCAAACTTTATTCCACCAAGTGAGCTCATCCACTACCACCTTCCAGCCTTCTGAAGGGCTGCCCAAGTTCGACCAAAGTGTCAAAATCCAGCCGAACCTCCGAAAAACTTTTCCGGTGAACTTTTTCGACCGTTCTTCAAAAGTGGTAACTTTTAACTTCTTATTTGAGTTCTTTTTATTTGAGCTTTGTACTTAATTTCTCTACTTCATCTTAAGCTCTAATACAAGATCTCTTATAAACAAAGTTCTCAAGAGAACTAAGATTCGAACTCGGAATTCGAATAAGTACTTGATCTTCACATAAATCATCTCAAAAAGAAGATCTATAAACAAAAGTACTTCATCTCCAAAGGGGAGAGTATATTTGACCCAAGTTCACGAGTTAGCCAATTATTTTTATTATTGGACCTTGGCTAACAATTATTCGTGCACATAAAATATTACGAAGTAAAGTTTTAATCCCTTCTAACATCTCTAGTGTTCTGGGGGATTATAACTCGATCTATAAACACTTCCTAATTTGTCAAATATCAAAACGGATTAAGTTCACGAGTTAGCCAATTACTTGCACTTTATTTAATTGGATCTTGGCTAATATATTTCTTGCACATAAATTATTACGAAGCATAGTTTTAATCCCTTCTAACATATTTAGTGTTCCGGGGGATTATAACTCGATCGATAAACATTTCATAATCATCCGTTAAATTTAAGGACGAATGAAATCCACGAATTAGCCAATTAATTTCACGCTATTTAATTGGATCTTGGCTAACACATATCGTGTATATAAACAATTACGAGTCATATCATATAAGCCCCTTCTAATATCTTTTAGTGTTCCGTGGGGTTATACTACGATATCTATAAAATACTCGTAATTATTCGTCCAAACTTCGAAAGCACAATCTTAAGCCAATTGCACTTAACTTATTTGGATCTTGGCTAAGACTCATAAATCTTATAAACGTGCTTGAAGTTAAAAGAGTATACTTTGACCTTATAATCGTCAATATACAAGTATACCTTAAAATTTTAAGTTGATATACATAAAGGTAAAATTACAACTCTGAGATTGTAATTAAAGTATTCTTCGATCTATAAATATATAATCGAAAGAAGAAGAATACTAAAGAAGTCATAAGCCATAAGTGCTTAATATAAAAAAAATTCTCATATTATTCCACCTATCTATTTAATCTATAAAGGAGTAATTATAAAAATATTTGGACTACTATTTATTATCTTAAGTCAAGTATTCTTATTTAGTTTTAATATTCTTATTTGAATATTATACTATTTGTGGGCTAGTACAGTAACATACTAGCTCAAACCATATTTTCTATAATTGGTTTGTTTCGTGGATTGTCTTATTGGTTTTGTGGTGAGGTGAAGTGACGTGAGGTGATTATTGTTCTAAGACCCAAGTCCTAGACGTACTAACGAGGAGTTAATAGTCTTTTCACTGTGAAAAAGAGGAAAGACCCAAGACCGGATCACTACGATCCAAGACCGACAAAAGCTAAAGAAGCCAAGTCCACACAAAGGCTCTATAATAACTATGAAGAAATGGCGGTGAGTTATTGTCTAAGATAAGTTGTGTAGGTATTACATTTATTTTGAGGTGGTGACCCTTGTGTTACGCACCATGACAAATACTTATAAGGGTGTAAAGGCTTCTCCGCCTACTAAAGGAGCGAGTTTATTATAAGGGAAAATTCCGAGTCCGGGAGAGGAGCTCGGGGACTAGAGTAGGGGTGAGCGAATCTATTAGAGGTTGTGCCATCGCGAACTAGGATAAAATTACCGTGTGGTATTTTCTTTTCTTGCACTTTATTTTCCGCACATATAAACTGCATAACCACTCGGTAAAGTTCTAAAAAGTGATAAATTATTTTAAAACGCCATAACAATTTTTAAATTGGTAATTAAGCTATTCAATCCCCTTTCTAGCTTAAAATAGCCCTCATACCGGACCTTTCATTTAGAAAAAAGGTTATTTACTTTTATGTATTTTCTTGCTTTTATAGTTTATAAAACAAATATGTATTATTTTTACTTTTTAATACTTTTAAAATTTCTATTTTAAAATTATAAATTATATTGCCTAAAAATTCCTATTTTAAATTTTTTAAATTTTATTATGTATCAAATTTGTATATCATAATGTATCTTATTTATTCAATTTGTAATTTATCTTAAATTCTTTTAAAATTAATTTAAATAATTTTTAAGCTTAAAAATATATTATATTTGTATTATGATACCCTAAACTAACACTTTTAGAAATATGTTGCAAGATACAACACCTTATAGCTACGGTAACATCTGGTTTTTGGCTAAGGTAATACAAAAAAACACACGGTGATAATAGTTTATATGATAATAGTTTGTGTTATAATAGTTTTCCATTTAGTGTGATACAACTAAAAGTATTTATGTGAATAATATTTTCTTTAATTTTACAAAAAATTCTACTTTTTTAATTTTTATAATTTTTCACATATTTTATACAGTATTAATTTTCACCAATCATGTCCTCTCTTAAAAAATTATGTATGTCAAATTAACATATACTCACTTGTAGGGGATTGTCAGTGTTGGGCATCTTTGGTTGTACATTGGATTAATGCAAATAAAAAATTATAAATAACAATTAACTAAAACAACAAACTGGGTGAATTAAAAAAAAGAAGACACATTTCATTTACCTATAAATATAAATATTGGAATTACAATATGTCTCATGGAACATCTAACTAGTAATAAGACCAAGTATATGTAATAACATATTTATGTGTGGGTATACATCCTACCCAAAGGAAGCAACAATTGCTTAACTTTCTTTTTCCAGATTGCTGAGTTCTTGTTCTATTTGACGCATTATGTTCTTCCCTGAAGCAATCAAAGCGACCCCCTCACGCCTCTTCTCAAGCAAGAGACATTTCTTCTCATGTAACCTAGCAAGTTCCTCCTTAAGTGTTTCAATTTGCTCATCAATTGTCTGCACCACCTGTTCCTCCTTGGTTTCTGACTTCTGATCCGTTGAGGTTGACACTTTTCCAACAGCCTCCATTCCCCCCAATGCTCACTGGACCTAAGTGTAACTCGCGCCGCCTTTTATAGCCCTTTGAATTAGGGTTGGTAAAAAAAGGCAATTGTAATCAGCGTAAAATATTTAATTTTAGGGATAATATTCAAATGAGAACTTTTTCCGTGCAGCCTTATATATTATACCTATGTGTTCCACCTCTATTTTGTCAGTGTAGTTTCAATTACTTAAAAACTTCTCATAATTTCTTCCATTGATAAATAGAGAAAAAACATTTAGAAAAAAACTTGTCTAAAAATATTTATGAAACACAAACATGTCTTCTAAAGTATGTCAAAACTATATTGTTCTCTAAATTTAAATTTATATCCTCATTTCTTCACGAATTAGGGATGAGGATGTATAAAACTTCTACGATCCAGTTTGGATGAAATAGAGTATGACCATTGTAGATGAGACAATGAGATGATGGTAGATAATATGTGATGACACCTAATGTTCTTACAATTTTTGCAAGACCATCCACTGTAATATTATTCAAACACATCATCTCTTGACACAACCTAAGATAAAAATTATGTTATCTATAGATAAATGTATATTGTGGACATACAAAAGCAAAACATTATGTATTCATTTTAACACATCAAGCTAGCATTTAAATCAAAACCAATTATGCAACATTCTTTAACTCTTTAATTTATCTTAATATGCAGCCTTTCAAATTGAGTTGTATGAGAAAATAAATAAGGAAAAGAATGTAGCAGCTTTATTTTCTAAATTCAACACATCATACAAGCAACTAGACAAGAAAATGAGATCGGGAAATAGCTTAAATAAAGTGCAAACTCAAGACCCAATTCACTGAACTCAAAGATGCCAAGTCCTGAATCAAAAATAATAAATTACACAATAACTAATGTTCATTACAAAAATCGGCAAAAAGAAATTCAAAAACTAAAACTATAAAAACTAAAAATACAAACACAGCCATATACACAAACCGGCAACCAACACACATAAATACAAGTGCACAAGCGGGAGACGCCCAGAGTGTAAAGGAGAGAGAGGGTAGTGAGAGAAATTATATAACACATTACACAATTCCTAAAACAAAACACTAAATTAAAAAATACCTAAAACTGAAGCCAAGAGAAAGATAGATATTAGATTTACCTGATTATATTTAAATACTTGAACTTTGAAGAAGAATTAAAACCCTAATTGAAGAACTTAGGCCACAATTCATATTCATTTGAGCCCTAAGTAACAATCAACCCCTAATTCATATTCTAATATGTGACTTGTGAAAAAGTAAGAAAAAATAAATAAAACTTTGTTTAGGATTACAGTCAGGTGAATTTATACTATATTACTTTTCACTAAATTTAAAATTTCTCAATTAATTTTTTTTGAAATTTGTTACTTTAACATTTTTATTTTAAATTTAAATTTTTTATATGAAATTTCTATATTAGCATGTTTCTTATTTATTCAATTTGTAAATAATATTAAATGAATATATAAAATTTAATTATACATAAAATTTGTCAATTTCATTTTTGTTGCTCTTGTGACGGAAGGTGATACATTTATTATTGGTCTTCTAAACCTAATAAATAGAGTAGATTTGTTATTTGGCTTCTAAACTGAATAAATACCGTAGTACTGTATAATGGAAAACAATTAGAAAGCATATCATATATTTGAACTTTTAGATAAAGATCATTAAAGAAAACACAAGAGATGATTCTAAATTTGTTTGCTAATTGTCTAATATGAAGTCAACAATATATTGACATATTTAATTCATGATTTAATGCATAATGGTTGAAAATGCGATAACTTAACACATATGATTTTATTGAGTAACACATATATGATTGTTATATATTGATAGAAATGCAATTTTTTTAAAAAAAATAATTTATAAAAATTAAAAAAAAATCAAACTTTTAAATTCTGATTGAATTCAAGAGAAAGTATAATAATAGTTTGTCATTCAATGTCAAAAATCGAGGGAGTTTTCCTAGAACTTTAGATCACTCAAAATGACAAGGAGATTAATGATATATAGAGCCGACAATTTCGTACACGATACGGTAACACGACACGAAAATGACACGATAATAATGGGTTTGGTTTTACATTTTCGATACACGAACACAAAAGTACACCGGTAATTTTAGTGTCGATTTTGGTTTTACCCTCATGTACACGACACGAAACGAAAGTACACGAAATAAATATTTAAAATTATATAAATAGATATTATAAATAAATATTATATATTTATTTATTTTACAAAATAATTTAAAAATAAAACTTGAACAAATGGGCTTTGGGCATTTGGATTTTGAGCCATATTTTTTAAACATTAGCCCGTTAGTCTTCTTACATGTCGTGAAGTAGACTTAAAAAATAAAAAAAGACAAATCCATTTGGGTCTAGGGTTCTACTTTCTTTTTCTTTCACCACGTGTCAAAGCCCCCGCTTTCTATTCACCGTGTTTCAAAGCTCTGAGGTCTATTTCAGTAATCATTCAATAATCGATTGTTTAAAATGTATACATTTGTGTATACATGTAAGTATACATATTACATCGATTGTGTTATTGATTTTACAGTATGAATCCAACAATCGGAACAGCTATTGAACACAAATATGAAAAACGGAGATAAAGATGAACAACTAATCCGGTCAATTTTACAATCGATTGTGTTTTGTGTACTACTTTTTTCATTCCTTTTACTTTTTCTTTTTCATTGTGTTTCCTTGTAGAGATACACAATAAGTATGGGAAATGGTTCGTGTACTCCGTTTTGTTTCGTGTTTGATACGAAAATTTCGTTTCGTGTTTCGTTTTAAGATACTGGTACACGAAATAATTTCGTTTCGTTTATGGATCACCTTGTTAATACACGAAATACGAAAGTACACTACACGAAAGTACACGACATGACATGAATTTCCTGGTCTAAATTTATATATGATTATTAAAGTTTCTCTGTTAGTAGTGAAAAATTAGTTAGCTAGTTACTATTAAATTCCACATTAAAATGGAAAAGAGATTCTCATACCTCTACATAGCAACACACATTTGTAGTTTCAATTTTGTTGGCTACGTATTACACCATAATCTACGCTAGTGCGTAGGGGGTGTAAATTATGGGCTTTCGAGACACAATTTGAGGCTTATGAGTCCCTCAAGATTTCTCGTGTGTGTGATGTATGGACACGAATGTAGCAAAAAATTGGTCCAAATAATTACTCACTAGTTTTGTTAAATTTAATTTTTAATGTGCTTGGTCTTTTAAATATTTAATTCTGTTTTGATTTGAATTATTATAATTGATTTCGAATAACATTAATTCGATTCAGTTACAGATTAGTTGAATTAATTAATGCGCTTTAATTAATTGCAAAAAGTAGAACACAACTTATTCAGAGTCTACACTGCAAGAAAAAGATATATAGATATCACACATTAGACATCGGTTGTTGATAGCAATGATGTTAAAAGATGTAGCAACATCACCCCGTGTTAATCTGATGTCTTTGTTATTTGAAGACATCGATTATTTAACAATTAGTGTATAAAACAACCTAAAAAAGTAAAAAAAGCAACATCACCCTCTTTTTTCTCTTTTAGTCAAAATTTGCCCTATTATTACCAAATTTTTCTTCTCCTAGGCCAATTAGTTTTCCCTTTTTATCCACAAATATTTCATAGAAAACCATTAAAAAAACTAAATTTTAAACACCAATATCTCTTTTGCTCCCACACGCCTCTCACCATCTCCGTATCGACTATCACCGTTCTCTATATGCTCTCTCCTGCCCCTCAACTCTTCATCTCTATATTATAGATATAGGGTTGAGTATATGATACAGTCGCTCGTCACAAACCCTATTATCTATTCTTTGCACTTTTCTTTCACCATTATTCATAGTTTTAATTCTATTTAACCTCGTTGAGAGTGACAATCGTTTGCCACCTTCACTATGATTCATTTGATTCTGCGAAGCTGTTCGCACACATAAGGTGAGGGCTTATGAACTTTAAGGAGAAAGTTCAGTAATGGATTCGAATTCAATATCCATTACATTTTGATTACTCTCTTTTTTATCATTTCTTCGTTACATCTTTTTGTCATTATAACTCATATACGCACGCACTTTATATTTGATTATTTTCACAAATCGTGTAACAATCCTATAATTATTGTGTTTGCTTGGTTGTTTGAGTGACAGGTTTATGGAGAATCAGAATGTGAACAACGCGATTAACACGACGGTTGATCCCAACGCACAAGTTGTAGTACCTGATGGGGATAAGCAGTATACGCCTAACCCTAACGCACAGAATATATTATCTGATATGGATCAGATGCATATTGTACATCTACCTTCGGGGAATGTGGTTATGGGACACACTATCGTTGAATAGTTTTGTGTGCTATTTAGACAGACAGTGACACGATTCTTTTCTCCGATAGTACATGCGGTGTCTATTTTTACTACAACATATATGGCATGTTTGTAACACAAAAATGGTGTTGTTGAAGGTAAAAAAGTGTTGTTGTAATTAAAAAAAGGGCTATGGTAACACTTTTTCGAAATAACAGTTCATAAATAATGTGGGCGCTACCATAGGGGTTTATGATTACACTTTTGAGTTTTAAGTTACATTAATAAAAGTATATAATCATAAAGGGTCTAATAACTACACTTTTCCATTTTTTGTAACATCAGTAATATTGTAATTATAGATCTAGGTTGTGTTCTCTTAATCAAAGAAAGAAAAAAAGATTACTTCTTTTCTTTTCTCTCCCGAAATCCCAAAAGTAGGAATAAATTTTGGAAACAAAAATAGAGGAAACTTATTTTTCAACCTTCAGGTTTTTTTTTTCTTTTTTTATGAAAAAATATTCAAGAAAAATCTAAAGAAAATAATTTTTTTTCTACTTCTTTTCTTTTCTTTCCAAAAGATTTTTACGAACACAATATAATAGTCACACCACTATATTTGTTGTTACATCATATTTGTGTTACCAAGAGTCCTATGGTAACTCCATTTACATCTACTAAAACACCAAACACTACACCGAAATTGCTCATATGTTACTTTTTTTAATGTAACAATAGGATAAAAAAGTGTTATATTAAGCTTGTTTTCGAAAAATAGAACAAAACAAAATGTTGCACCTGCGGGGATTAGGTTTGATCCATAGTGCATTATTTTTTTACCATCAACTACAACAGCAAATATCAATGTATTTAGGAAAACTGCAACACAATAAGCCTGTTATACAAAACCAAATACTGTTGCATAAACATTAAACAAACACATCAGCCGTGATTCTTGGAATGCCACATCATCCGTAGGTCCCACAACAAACCACGTTAGACTCGGGGTCACCCACCACCATATAGGACTTCAAACTTTAGGACTTCAAACGTAAGCATCTGGGTCCCATAACTGCCACGTCATTAGTATGGGGCCCATAGATGGGTTCCACATATATTCGGCATAATAGAATGACGTGGCAGGTATGGGGCCCACCTTGTGTCATGTCATCGGCGGGACCCACATCAGTGCCACGTAAGTAATGGGCCCACAACTTCGACATTATATATGGGACCATGACAGCCACATCAGAAGTGACTCTCATATTGGCACGTCATCAATGAGCCCACAGTCTGATGCAAACACTAAAATTCTAGTTGAGGCAACATCATATATTATGTAATACAATAATACTTTTGCAAATTCAATATTAAAAATTATAAATGCAACACTTTTAATAAAAAAAAATACTATAATAGAATTAACCCCTGCATTTATAAAAAAAGCCTTAAGTTTGTATTAATAACTCAGTTAACTTTAGATAATAGTTAACTTTTTGATCGTTAAGCTCTTTAAGAAAATAGTTGCACGACACCAAAGCCGATTTGTGATTAAATGCTAGACTTTTAATATTTCGAATTCATGGTGCCACCTTTAATTCAAAATTAATTTGAAATATAAGATATCATATTTTAATTATAAAATTATAAAAGCAATTATCTGTAACTATTTTTTTGTAATTGTTGAGATTAACTTTAAGATTTTTTCAATAAGTATGGGTTGCATAGGAATATTTTTGATGGATGTGAATATATAGATTTTGCTAGTACCCGTCAAATATAACTTATCTTTTTAATAAAGTTAAATATCCTCTTTAACAATCACGTAATTTTAGAAAATTGTTTAAAATTCTTATTGAATAATCAGTTACCAGAATAATCTTGTTTGAAATTGTTATTGAATATTGAGTTACAAGAATAATCTACAAAATCTTATAAAATCTGCCAGGTGTATGGATGTTTGCAAATGAAACTGCCCGTTTAGGTTTCCCATATCTTATATTTCCTACCCTTGGTTAGCCTACAACATTAATACATATTTTATTAATTAGGTGCACTAAAAATTATATTAAACATGACATCAGTACATTCTAGAACCTTCATAAAGGATTTTTACTTATTGGGATTTTGACTCGTTTATTTTCACATAAATTTATATAATTGTTAAATTTGAATCAAATATTCATTTAATATAATAATGCTAAAAATCTTATGAAATCGAAAATAAATATATAAATTTGCAAGTGAAACATTTCTGGTCTATCTATAAATTATTTACCACATATCCTCAATTTTCATCCACTACAAAACTCAAAACCACCCCGTATTTCTTGTGATGAAATTATAAAGAGATAGAACTTTATATAAACAAAGATGTATATATCTTTGCTCAGATGACAACAAAATAACTTTTTATAAATTATGTATAGTGTTTATAAATAAGGAAAAAATCACTTTTTATGTTTGTCTCTGTTTGATCAAAATATTTTTACTTAATCACCAGGATTTATAAAACCTTAATGGCATTTTCTTTTTCTTTTTTGTAGGAACTCTTCATTTACTCGAAATTTTCTAAACAATGAAGAAAATGCTCCAATACTCTCTTAACCTTGCTTAAATTAAAGAGTAATTACTTCTCAATTTTTTTTAATGTTGAGTATATACATATAGAATGACTTAATATACATTTATTACTATTACATAAGTTTCTTCTTTGTGGTTTTCTAGTCTTTACTACACATCTATATTGTGCCTTTATTGGCATATAATACTATTTTTTTTATCAAAATGTATATGGACAGATTTTCTAGATTCTTAGTATATGTATATAAATACATATCAACTTTAGGGATGATCATATTTTTTAATTACTTATATGTGTTTGTTTAATGTTTAACAATATAGGTCCCATTATTGAGGTTACAACAATATCCCATGAAATTTCAATTTCTACAATAAGGAAGGAGAGAGGTACATAATATGCCCTCAAGTTAGTTAAGTCCATCACCATCAGACAAGGGCTCTTGGAGATCATGATCAACAAGCATTAAAAGAAATAGAAATTAAGCTATTCTAGGTATTAGGTGAAGTATGCTGTTAGAGCATTTGTTTGTATATGTTTATAGGATTTTATTCTCATGTTTATAGTAATTTATAAATAATTGAATATTACTAACTAGAGTTTAATACTTTATGACAGGAAATAAAGATTTTCTAAAGTGAGAAGGAATGAGAAAATTCGGATTTATTGGGGTACATCCAAATATAACAATGCTTCACCCATAACTCAAGTTCTAAAATATTACTTCCATTTTCTTGAAAATCATTAAAACTCTTTATTTTATTAGGTTTTAGAGATATTATAGAGAAGAATTGTAATATATTGTATTATAGAATAGAATATAATTAGATAGTCGTACTCTTGAGGGGCACTTGGAGCATATAAAAAGCAGCTAAGAGATTGGTCCGGATTTCGAAGTAAATTATAAAGTTGTATTTTTTATGCTTGAACTCTTATGCTCAATGTTTACAATGTTAATGTATGTTTGTTTTATCATCTCATGACTAGCTAATCCCTTTATCCAAGGGTAATGTAATTTTTAGGCTTGTTGTGTTTGTTTAGTTGTAATATGTTTTTATTATCATCTCATGTGTCATTTGTTTAGTTGTAATTTTGATTATACTTGTAAAATAACGAATCAGGAGTCATGAACCTTTAGTTGTGTCCATAGGAATTATAACGGTAACATCCCATATTGATAGATATAAAAGTAGTAGGTTATGTCTTTTATATATTCGAACCCGGGCTTTGATGTTAAAAATGGTATTAGAGCTCTACCATCCGGAATTGCAGAGGCATTGCCGTTCCGTATGTCTGTGCAGGTAAGAAGAAGAATTTAACGTGATCCAAAAAGAGGTGGAATTTGTAACATCCTTTATAGATTCAAGTAAAAAAACTAATGTGTACCAAATTGAAAACTTTTTGGGACTGGGCTAGGTGGAGTGTCGGGTCTGGTATGCATTGAGTTGTCTATTTGGATGTTAGAAAAGGAGAAGAATTGTAATTTTTATAAATGATTTGATAGACATATATTAAGTATTAGATCGGGAGATGATATGAGAGTTGTGACACTCATAATTCTTGTCTTTTAATAGTCTATAGTTGAGCTCTCATAGTTGTAAGCACAATAATATACTAGCCTGTAACCGGTGCCATGCACAACCTGATTATAATATATTATTATTATTTATATGATAAATTTTATAAAAATAAAAAAATATAAAAGATAATTAAATAAAATATAATAACTATGTAGTATTGAAATTAATAATACATATATTTTTTATATTTTATTTTTTATATTATACTTTTGATGGATATTTAAAATATTAAGTTTTAGAATATTATTCATAATGAATGTAACGATTGTCATATATTTATTTTAAAATTTAATAATACCATCACTTGTCAATACTATATTATTATAATCAAAAGATATTAAAAATGTCATATAACTACTCTTATTTTAATATGTACACCATTAATTCTTTATTTTAAAACTAAAATTTTAGTGTACAGACCAAAATTCAAATTTTTTTTTACTTCAAAAATATCATTTTTTAGTTATCGGCGCTTTTAAATATAAGAAATTTTATTTCAACATAAGGAATCCTATTTCATGCTAGCCCATCTAAGACCATAAGAGAATGTATGTTTTATGTTTTTACCAATTTCGGGTATTTTTAATTTAATTTTTAAATAAAGTATTTATGATCATATGATGTGTATTAAGTATTAAGAATTAATTGATTGTGATATTATTTGGTCTCTGACTCGGAGAGAATTATAATTTGAATTCATTTTAGAAGAGTCATAAATATATTTTTTTCTTATTTTTAATATTAATAATGTTTTTGAAAGTCTTGTTAACTATATTTTAGGAAGGTATTAGGCAAACGGCCCATCACAGGGACCGACCTAACCCATGGCTAGGGTTGGCTCCTAGCGAGATGAAATTTTATAGGCCCATTAAAATCCTATATATGATTCGAGCCAGCTATATATTAGACCAGTTAAATATTTGAGAAGCCCACTTATAAAGCCACTTGGATTTTCAGCAATTACATAATAATATGAAAACTAAATGGGCCATTATCTAGAAAAAGTAAGGGAGTCCATTTTCATATTTAATGTTGTAAACAAAGTAGGAAAAAAGACACTGACACCTTCTCTGCCTACACTACTGCAAACAAAAAAAGAGGTATTTTTATGAGGTCATCAATCATCCTAGAATCCACTTTTGCTCTTTAACTAAGTAACTTATTTATTTATTTATTTGATAAGTTGGGTTGATTGATTTATTTTGTTCCTTTTTTTGAAGTTATGAAGTTTTCTTTTTATTTATAATTAAATCTAATGCAAGTGATTGAATCTGAGTACCAATATACGGTTGAATTAAATATGTTTATCTTTTAATTTTAATGCACTTAATGAGTGTTAGGTCAAATATTTATTTATATTCTTAGTAAATTTTGCTTTATTTTTCCAGCGTAAATTAATACTTTATTACCTATTTTTCTTCAACTCTTTACTTTACTTTACATGTATATGCTAGTTTGCTCCCTTATCTTTATATAGGATTGACAAATAAAAAATTTGCACTAGCGGAGTAGGTTTAGAATATCCTAGGTCCTCCTTGAATCATAGTCTATAGCCTATTATGCTTAAAGTAGCATATAACATATGTGATGTATGGTTGAATTTTATTACTTATTATCATATTATTATTATTATTATTATATTTAATTTTTATTATATAAGATAATTATGAAATAAAATAAATAATTTTTTGAAATTATTATATTATTTTTAATATAAATTATTTTATATTATTTTGTTCAATTTTATTTCATAATTTATCCAAATATGTTTTTGATATAATTAAATGGCGAATATAGTAGGTTTTCAGTAGCGAGTGATGTGACAACTACGTGCAAGTGTGCTGAGTGTGGGAACTTTGGCTCAACCATCTCTCCAGGGATTGTGAAAGGACTAATGGATGTATAGCTTGTCTATACAAATTTTTTTAAATTAATTATATATATTTTTAGTCTGCACAATGAATTAAAAGTGATTTTTGCTGAGAAGGAGGGGCATACATTGAGTCATCGTACTTTGTAGCCTAGAATTTTATTTTTATTTTTTAATGAAAAATGCAGTTTTTTTGGAAAGTGTTAACCAATCAACCAAATAGAACTATATTTTGCTTATAATAGTATAGTATAGTATAGATAGATTGATATTAGATTTTTAAATATATTTTTTAATTTTTTTGATTTATTAATTATATTTTTATATTATAATTTCAATTACTAAAATTAATATTGAACGTGTTTAGTTTCCTACAAAAAAGATAAGGAAGAGTACGAGTGCAATTAGATATTAAGTTGGATAAGAATTGATACAATTTGTAGTTATATTAGATACTTGATTTTTTTTAAACTTTATTTTGGAAGGTGTTAGTGTACTTTTTACGAAGGTGTTAACGAATCCATCAAACGAAATCATGTTTCGTTTATAATGGTATATTATAGATTTTGGGAGACGAATTAGAAGAATTTTTTTTAACAGAGAAGAAACACAAATTAGACATTCATCTGATTGAAAACTCTAATTTTATAAATTTTTTATCTCATATTTATTGTTCAATTTTTATTTGTTTAATAGATTAAGAAGTTTATAATCACACAAAACACAAAACTATTTCTCCACACACTTCTATAGATGTAAAAAAATTGAAATTGGTGTTGATGTACTTAAAGCATATATCTAATATATGCATGAACTTGGTTGTATCCATCGTTGGTTATATTTTAAATATAAAAAATCTGCCATAGGTATTCTTTAATGGTTAAATATATGGTGTCATCATCACAGGTGTTAATACACATATTATGACAAACCTGGTCAAATTCTCAATCTTTTTCGAAAATCGTGTCGAATAAGCTCAAGCCTACCGTTCCAAATATAACCAATTTGTACAACGACTAGCCGCCACAAGTTCCCAAAATATCATGATTTGCTGGTGCACATGATAGTAGTACTTTGCCTTCTAAACTGAACTGAAGTTCCAATTCTTAGTGATGTTGGACGCGGGTGTTACAAACTCCCCCTCTTAAACTCTTGATGTCCCCATCAAGCCAAACAAAGAAACAAAGAGCCCATAGGTCCACAAATAGCCCATAAGTCCAAGTCGTACCTCTCTAGCCATTGTAGCGACCTCCGTATCTCTGTCCATTGTAGGATAATACAACCAGCCTCCGACAACTTTATGCTTCAAAATTTCGAGAGGCGGCTTTGATAGCATATGTGAAAACCCAAATTTCTAGTCTTTTTCAAGAACCATGTCAAGTTATAATTCAGAGTTCAAAATTAGTCCAAGCCTAGTCTACCAAATGCATACAACTTGGGTAAGGACTAGCCCACCACATGCCCCAACACATCATAATTTGTTGGTACAGATGATAGTAGTATTTTTCCTTATAAACTCAACATAAGTTTCAATTCTTATCGAGGTTGACTAGGGTGTTACATATATATATTAAAGTCTGAAGAAATTAGATTAGACATCATTTGTATATGAAAAAAGTTTGAACATTCCTCTTCTTGTATACTCCATTTCTATTTCTATACATACACGATTAATAAAATAGTTTTATGCTAGCTAGTTAAGTCTAAACTTGAAAAAGAAGAGGATGCTTGTGTTTTTGAATATAATAAAAATGTTAATATATATACATGTTTATGTGTTTATTTTGGTTATAAATTACATAATTCTAAGTCTATTGGTGATAAATTTAGTTATTCTAGCTCTGCTATTTATAGAGGAGCATTAATTCAAAGCAATGATTGAGAAACTAGGGAACCACACATTAAGGTTTTGGAATATGGAATTGTGTAGCTACACAGAGCAGACTACCTTTTTGTCAACAATTTCAAATATATATCTCAATATAAAAAATCTTTTGTGCCAATTTCCCATGTATTTTTTTATGTATGGAAAACATGTATAGGATTCAGGTTTATACTAGAAAATGATTATTTAAATCATGTGACACATAATTGCAGAAAATAAAATTAGGCTCTTCAAAATTTTCTTTGGTGATAAACCTAAATTAATGAATTTGGGTCTTTTACCGTATTTTATAATTACCAAAAATGGTAGAAAACATAGTTTCATTTTGGTACAATAATTAATGCATAGTAAATACTTAGAGTTCAAATTTTTATATTACTTCCCAAAATTGTAAAGATGTAATTAAAATTAATTTTAGGGAATATGTCAAAAATACTCATGTTTTTAACTTATTTATCAAAATACTATTAATGTTGTATACCTGGGTATAGAGAAAGTTTTTTCAAATTGCATACAGGTTGCAAAAATTGTAGAGGAGGTTACTTGAAGTTGTATATGAGGGTGCAAATGTCTATTTTCTCCAATACGCGTATTTTTGAGAAACCCTGTTAATTTTAATAGTTATATATAAATACATATATTTATGTACATATTGAAAAAAGAAATTAATCTATTTTAACTATATTTTCGATGTACATTAAAATGTGTATACAAGTTGAACAACTAATAGTAACATGTTGTGTATATATTCTTTCTTAATATGATTTGTTTTTAAATAAAAGTAGAGTGCAATCTAATTCCAAAAAGAAAATAACATGATTCATGATAGGTTAAAACGGATGAGGGGTGTTACACATATGTATTCGAGTAAAGGATAAATAATTTTCCAAAGTACTCTTTTGTTTCTTTTATATATATGTGTAAAGAAATTATATTAGAAATCATTTGTATATGAAAAGAGTTTGAACATTCCTCTTCGTATATACTCCCTTTCTATTTCTTTACATAGACGATTAATACAATAGTTTTATGCTATTTAGTTAAGTCTAAACTTAAAAAATAAGAGGATGCTTCTGTTTCTATATATATTAAAATGTTAATATACATGTATGTGTGTTTATTTTGGTTCTAAATTACATATTTCTAAGTCTATTAGTGATAAATTTTTATACATATCATTTATTCGCAAGAAGTAACAAATGGAGTGGTTAGTTTATGTATCTAGCAATCACACACAGATTTTTATATAAAATAATGCCATGGGCTAAGGTTTCTTTCGAATCTCTTCAATTTAAGTCATCATATTTTGGTTTGTTTCAAATTCGTATGGTTCATTGCATATATGTTTTATTGTTCATCTCATTTTTTACGTATCTTTACACGCACACACAAGTCCGGGTGTTTTGGGAAACAATTTCTCCATTCTGAAATTCAGAATGAAGGGAAGGCTATGTATATCTTACCCTCCCCACACCCTACGTTAAGCGGGATATACGGGGTATGTTTGGTTTGATTTGGTTTATATATATATATATATTTATAAAATTAATTATATCTTTTAATAAATAATATTCAAATTACTATTTTAATGAAATGATATCTTCAATATATTATTTATTTTTGTATTTGTACGATTAAACATAAAATTAAGTACACGTAGATCCTCTCCATTAGGACATGAATTTAATTGATCCAAATTAAAGTCAAAAAGTCAAACTAGCAAAATCATGTCTTTTAAAACAAATAAAAGAGATATTTCATTTTTACAAAATATCAAAATTATATCTTTATGGAATATATCTCTAAGGCAATATGATCAAAGAAGAAACAACAAGATATGATATTTCTTAGATCTATGCTGCAACAGAAATATGGCAACAAGCTCGAAAAAGGAATATTGCGGAAATATTCTTTAAAGGTCTCGTCCTAAATCAAAAGAGTTTTTAATCAAAGATTATTAGTAATTATCATATTTTTTATGGTATTTTTTATGGTGTTTTATAGTATATCAGCTGAGATTTGGAACCCATAAATTTTTTTGTCTCATGTGGCAAGTTGCATAGAAACACACTTTCCTTTCCATGTCATCAATTCAAGTGACATACACCATCCACCATCCATTTTCCTCAAATCTCCACCATTCAATCCACCCAACTTCTCCTATAAATAAACCCCCACCCCAACCCATTTTCTTCAAGCTAAAGAGCCACAAAGTTTCTGGGATTTTTTCAAGAAGTGCATCTCTTCATCTCTTTCAAATTCTATACACACATTTCTTCTCAAAAACCTTCTCTCTCTTCTATATACTTACATATATACAAGGTTTTTGAAACCCAAGCTTAGCTTCACCCACCCAAGCTTTATCCCACCAAGTGAGCTCATCCACTACTACTTTCCAGCCTTCCGAAGGGCTGCCCAAGTTCGACCAAAGTGCCAAAATCCAGCCGAACCCCCGAAAAACTTTTCCGGTGAACTTTTCCGACCGTTCTTCAAAAGTGGTAACTTTTAACTTCTTATTTGAGTTCTTTTCATTTGAGCTTTGTACTTAATTTCTCTACTTCATCTTAAGCTCTAATACAAGATCTCTTATAAACAAAGTTCTTAAGAGAACTAAGATTCGAACTCAGAATTCGAATAAGTACTTGATCTTCACTTAAATCATCTCAAAAAGAAGATCTATAAACAAAAGTACTTCATCTCTAAAGGGGAGAGTATATTTGACCCAAGTTCACAAGTTAGCCAATTATTTTTATTATTGGACCTTGGCTAACAATTATTCGTGCACATAAAATATTACGAAGTAAAGTTTTAATCCCTTCTAACATCTTTAGTGTTTTGGGGGATTATAACACGATCTATAAATACTTCCTAATTTGTCAAATATCAAAACGGATTAAGTTCACGAGTTGGCCAATTACTTGCACTTTATTTAATTGGATCTTGGCTAACATATTTCTTGCACATAAATTATTACAAAGCATAGTTTTAATCCCTTCTAACATCTTTAGTGTTCCGGGGGATTATAACTCGATCGATAAACATTTCATAATCATCCGTTAAATTTAAGGACGAATCAAATCCACGAGTTAGCCAATTAATTTCACGCTATATAATGGGATCTTGGCTAAAATATATCGTGTATATAAATAATTACGAGTCATATCATATAAGCCCCTTCTAATATCTTTCAGTATTCCGTGGGGTTATACTACGATATCTATAAAATACTCGTAATTATTCGTCCAAACTTCGAAAGCACAATCTTAAGCCAATTATTTGCACTTAACTTATTTGGATCTTGGCTAAGACTCATAAATCGTATAAACGTGCTTGAAGTTAAAAGAGTATACTTTGACCTTATAATCTTCAATATACAAGTATACCTTAAAACCTTAAGTTGATATACATAAAGGTAAAATTACAACTCTGAGGTTGTAATTAAAGTATTCTTCGATCTATAAATATATAATCGAAAGAAGAAGAATACTAAAGAAGTTATAAGCCATAAGTGCTTAATATAAAAAAAATTCTCATATTACTCCACCTATCTATTTAATCTATAAAGGAGTAATTATAAAAATACTTGGACTACTATTTATTATCTTAAGTCAAGTATTCTTATTTAGTTTTAATATTCTTATTTGAATATTATACTGTTTGTGGGCTAGTACAGTAACATCCTGGCTCAAACCATATTTTCTATACTGTTTATTTCGTGGATTGTCTTATTGGTTTTGTGGTGAGGTGAAGTGACGTGAGGTGATTATCGTTTTAAGACCCAAGTCCTACACGTACTAACGGGGAGTTATTAGTCTCTGCACCGTGAAAAAGAGAAAAGACCCAAGACCGGATCACTACGATCCAAGACCGATAAAAGCTAAAGAAGCCAAGTCCACACAAAGGCTCTACAACAACTTTGAAGAAATAGCGGGGAGTTATTGTCTAAGATAAGTGGTGTAGGTATTACATTTATTTTGAGGTGGTGACCCTTGTGTTACGCACCAAGAGAAATACTTATAAGGGTGTAAAGGCTTCTCCGCCTACTAAGGGAGCGAGTTCATTATAAGGGAAAATCCCGAGTCCGGGAGAGGAGCTCGGGGACTGGAGTAGGGGTGAGCGAATCTATTAGAGGTTGCGCCATCGCGAACTAGGATAAAATCACCGTGTGGTATTTTCTTTTCTTGCACTTTATTTTCCGCACATATAAACTGCATAACCACTCGGTAAAGTTCTAAAAAGGGATAAATTATTTTAAAACGCCATAACAATTTTTAAATTGGTAATTAAGCTATTCAACCCCCTTTCTAGCTTAAAATAGCCCTCATACCTGCCCTTTCATTTAGAAAAAAGGTTATTTACTTTTATGTATTTTTTTGCTTTTATAGTTTATAAAACAAATATGTACTATTTTTACTTTTTAATACTTTTAAAATTTCCATTTTAAAATTATAAATTATATTGCTTAAAAATTCCTATTTTAAATTTTTTAAATTTTATTATGTATCAAATTTGTATATCATCATGTATCTTATTTATTCAATTTGTAATTTATCTTAAATTCTTTTAAAATTAATTTAAATAATTTTTAAGCTTAAAAATATATTATATTTGTATTATGATACCCTAAACTAAAACTTTTAGAAATATGTTGCAAGCTACAACACTTTATAACTACGGTAACATCTGAATTTTGGCTAAGGTAATACAAAAAAACACAATGTTATACTAAAACATAAGTAGCACAACTTAGATAACATATTGGGGTAACATTTTTTTTTTAGAGGGGTTGCAATATGTCATATTTGGTGTAGTGAGTCCAAAATAGAATATGAGACCACCTCCAAGTTGAAGATAATTTTAGTTTAGCGCGGCCTCCTTTCTTTCCCAAATCTAATGTGCAGAACTAAGGTTAAGGCCCAAACACTCAATGTTGGGCAAGCCAATAATAATTTGTGCCAGTAAAATAATATCAATAATACCTACTTATTTATAAAATCATATAAATATGCTAATAAAATCTTTTAGAATATATAAATACATATTCTATGATACATTTTTTTTTAAAAAATGATTGTAATATATAAAAAAATAGTTAAATCTAACTTATGAATTCTAACTAATTTCAAAAGAAAGTATATGGTGGTTTATATGATAATAGTTTGTGTTATAATAGTTTTCCATTTAGTGTCATACAACTAAAAGTATTTATGTGAATAATATTTTCTTTAATTTTACAAAAAATTCTACTTTTTTAATTTTTATAATTTTTTCACATATTTTATACAGTATTAATTTTCACCAATCATGTCCTCTCTTAAAAAATTATGTATGTCAAATTAACATATACTCACTTGTAGGGGATTGTCAGTGTTCGGCATCTTTGGTTGTACATAGGATTAATGCAAATATGAAATTATAATAACAATTAACTAAAACAACAAACTGGGTGAATTAAAAAAAAAGACACATTTCATTTACCTATAATATAAATATTGGAATTACAATATGTCTCATGGAACATCTAACTAGTAATAAGACCAAGTATATGTAATTATGTGTGGGTATACATCCTACCCAAAGGAAGCAATAATTGCTTAACTTTCTTTTTCCAGATTGCTGAGTTCTTGTTCTATTTGACGCATTCTGTTCTTCCGTGAAGCAATCAAAGCCACCCTCTCACGCCTCTTCTCAAGCAAGAGACATTTCTTCTCATGTAACCTAGCAAGTTCCTCCTTAAGTGTTTCAATTTGCTCATCAATCGTCTGCACCACCTGTTCCTCCTTGGTTTCTGACTTCTGATCCGTTGAAGTTGACACTTTTCCAACAGCCTCCTTTTATAGCCCTTTGAATTAGGGTTGGTAAAAAAGGGCAATTGTAACCCGGCCCATGTATGCTTCTACATTTTAAGCTTTATGTATTCTTCAAAATCTTTCCATTAGCCTTGTTTCTTAGAATAACCTCACATCGCCTACACATAAACACATACATGCAATAAATTGTGGAGATGAAAATATACATAATATTTCTAAAGCCAAATCATCCTTTAAATTATCCACTATATGAGTTTATCCCACTCTTTTTATCAGCGTAAAATATTTAATTTTAGGGATAATATTCAAATGAGAACTTTTTCCCTGCAGCCTTATATATTATACCTATGTGTTCGACCTCTATTTTGTCAGTGTAGTTTCAATTGCTTAAAAACTTCTCATAATTTCTTCCATTGATAAATAGAGAAAAAACATTTAGAAAAAATTTGTCTAAAATTATTTATGAAACACAAACATGTCTTGTAAAGTATGTCAAAAACTATATTGTTCTCTAAATTTAAATTTATATCCTCATTTCTTCCCGAATTAGGGATGAGGATTTATAAAACTTCTACGATCCAGTTTGCATGAAATAGAGTATGACCATTGTAGATGAGACGATGAGATGATGGTAGAACAATATGTGATGACATCTAATGTTCTTACCATTTTTGCAAGACCATCCATTGTAATTTATTCAAACACATCATCTCTTGACACAACCTAAGATAAAAATTATGTTATCTATAGATAAAAGTATATTGTGGACATACAAAAGCAAAACATTATGTATTCATTTTAACACATCAAGCTTGCATTTAAATCAAAACCAATTATGCAACATTCTTTAACTCTTTAATTTATCTAATATGCAGCCTTTCAAATTCAGTTGTATGAGAAAATAAACAAGGAAAAGAATGTAGCACATCTTATTTTCTAAATTCAACACATCATACAAGCAACTAGACAAGAAACTGCGATGGGGGAAATAGCTTAAATAAAGTGCAACTCAGACCCGAATTCACTGAACTCAAAGATGCAGAAGTCCTGAATCAAAAATAATAAATTACACAATAAACTAATGTTCATTACAAAATCGACCAAAAAGAAATTCAAAAACTAAAACTATAAAACTAAATACAACACAGCCATATACACAAACGCGGCAACCAACACACATAAATACAAGTGCACAAGCGGGAGACGCCCAGAGTGTAAAGGAGAGAGAGGGTAGTGAGAGAAAATTATATAACACATATACACAATTCCTAAAACAAAACACTAAATCAAAAAATACCTAACACTGAAGCAAGAGAAAGAGTAGATTTTAGATTTACCTCATTATATTTAAATACTTGGAAGTTTGAAGAAGAATTAAAACCCTAATTGAAGAACCTAGGCCACATTCATATTCATTTGAGCCCTAAGTAAAAATCAACCCCTAATTCATATTCTAATATGTGACTTGTGAAAAAGTAAGAAAAGTAAATAAGACTTTTTTAGGATTACAGTTAGGTGAATTTATACTATATTACTTTTCACTAAATTTAAAATTTCTTAATTAATTTTTTTGAATTTTGTTACTTTAACATTTTTATTTTAAATTTAAATTTTTTATATGAAATTTCTATATTAGCATGTATCTTATTTATTCAATTTGTAAATAATATTAAATGAATTATAAAATTTAATTATACATAAAATTTGTCAATTTCATTTTTGTTGCTCTTGTGACGGAAGGTGATACATTTATTATTGGTCTTCTAAACTTAATGAATACAGTAGATTTGTTATTTGGCTTCTAAACTAATAAATACCCTAGTACTATATAATGGAAAACAATTAGAAAGCATATCATATTTGAACTTTTAGATAAAGATCATTAAAGAAAACACAAGAGATGATTATAAATTTGTTTGCTAATTGTCTAATATGAAGTCAACAATACATTGACATATGTAATTCATGATTTTATGCAATGGTTGAAAATGCAAACTTAACATATGATTTTATTGAGTAACACATATATGATTGTTATATATTGATAGAAATGCATTTTTTTGAAAAAAATAATTTAAAAAATTAAAAAAAAATCTAACTTTTAAATTCTGATTGAATTCAAGAGAAAGTATAATAATAGTTTGTCATTCAATGTCAAAATCGAGGGAGTTTTCCTAGAACTTTAGATCACTCAAAATGACAAGGAGATTAATGATATATAGGCCGACAATTTCGTACACGACACGGTAACACGACACGAAAATGACACGATAATAATGGGTTTGGTTTTATATTTTCGATACACGAACACAAAAGTAAACGGGTAATTTTAGTGTCGATTTTGGTTTTACCCTCATGTACACGACACGAAACGAAAGTACACGAAATAAATATTTAAAATTATATAAATAGATATTATAAATAAATATTATATATTTATTTATTTTACAAAATAATTTAAAAATAAAACTTGCACAAATGGGCTTTGGGCATTTGGATTTTGGGCCACATTTTTTAAACATTAGCCGTTAGTCTTCTTACAAGTCGTGAAGTAGACTTAAAAAAAAAAAAGACAAATCAATTTGGGTCTAGGGTTCTACTTTCTTTTTCTTTCACCATGTGTCAAAGCCCCCGCCTTCTATTCACCGTGTTTCAAAGCTCTGAGGTCTATTTCAGTAATCATTCAACAATCGATTGTTTAAAATGTATACATGTGTGTATACATGTAAGTATACATATTACATCGATCGTGTTATTGATTTTACAGTATGAATCCAACAATCAGAACAACTATTGAACGCAAATATGAAAAACGGAGATAAAGATGAACAATTAATCCGGTCAATTCTACAATCGATTGTGTTTTGTGTACTATTTTTTTCATTCCTTTTACTTTTTCTTTTTCATTGTGTTTCCTTGTAGAGATACACAATAAGTATGGGAAATGGTTCGTGTACTCCGTTTCGTTTCGTGTTTGATACGAAAATTTCGTTTCGTGTTTCGTTTTAAGATACTGGTACACGAAATAATTTCGTTTCGTTTATGGATCACCTTGTTAATACACGAAACACGAAAGTACACTACACGAATGTACACGACACGACATGAATTTCCTGGTCTAAATTTATATATGATTATTAAAGTTTCTCTGTTAGTAGTGAAAAATTAGTTAGCTAGTTACTATTAAATTCCCATTAAAATGGAAAAGAGATTTTCATACCTCTACATAGCAACACACATTTGTAGTTTCAATTTGTTGGCTACGTATTACACCATAATCTACGCTAGTGCGTAAGGGGGTGTAAATTATGGGCTTCGAGACACAATTGAGGCTTATGAGTCCCTCAAGATTCTCGTGTGTGTGACGTATGGACACGAAGTGTAGCAAAAAATTGGTCCAAATAATCACTCACTAGTTTTGTTAAATTTAATTTTTAATGGGCTTGGGCTTATATATATTTAATTCTGTTTTGATTTGAATTATTATAATTGATTTCGAATAACATTAATTCGATTCAGTTACATATTAGTTGAATTAATTAATGCGTTTTAATTAATTGCAAAAAGTAGAACACAAGTTATTCAGAGTCTACACTGACAAGAAAAAGTTATATAGATATCACACATTAGACATCGTTGTTGATACAATGATGTTAAAGGATGTAGCAACATCACCCCGTGTTAATATGATGTCTTTTGTTATTTGAAGACATCGATTATTTAACAATTAGTGTAAAAAACAACCTAAAAAAAGTAATGCGCGCTTGCCCTCTTTTTTCCCTTTAGTCAAAATTTGCCCTATTATTACCAAATTTTCTTCTCCTAGGCCAATTAGTTTTCCTCTTTTATCCACAAATGTTTCATAGAAAACCATTAAAAAAACTAAATTTTAAACACCAATATCTCTTTTGATCCCACACGCCTCTCACCATCTCCGTATCGACTATCACCGTTCTGTATATCCTCTCTCATGCCCCTGAACTTTTTATCTCTATATTATAGATATAGGGTTGAATATATGATTACAGTCGCTCATCACAAACCCTATTATCTATTTCTTTGCACTTTTCTTTTCACCATTATTCATAGTTTTAATTCTAATTTAACCTCGTTGAGAGTGATAATCGTTCGACACCTTTCACTGTGATTCATTTATTCTGCGAAGCTGTTCGCACAAATAAGGTGAGGGCTTATGAACTTTAAGGAGAAAGTTCAGTACTGGATTCGAAATACTCTCTTTTTTATCATTTCTTCGTTACGTCTTTTTCTCATTATACCTCATATACACACGCACTTTATATTTGATTTTTTTCACAAATTGTGTAACAATCCTATAATTATTGTGTTTGCTTGGTTGTTTGAGTGACAGGTTTATGGAGAATCAGAATGTGAACACTGCGATTAACACGACGATTGATCGCAACGCACAAGTTGTAGTACCTGATGGGGATAAGCAGTATACGCCTAACCCTAACGCACAGAATATATTATCTGATATGGATCAGATGACATATTGTACATTACCTTCGGGGAATGTGGCTTATGGGACACACTATCGTTGAATAGTTTAGTGTGCTATTTAGACAGACAGTGACACGATTCTTTTCTCCGATAGTACATGCGGTGTCTATTTTTACTACAACATATATGGCATGTTTGTAACACAAAAATGGTGTTGTTGAAGGTAAAAAAGTGTTGTTGTAAATTAAAAAGGGCTATGGTAACACTTTTTCGAAATAACAGTTCAAAATAATGTGGGCGCTACCATAGGGGTTTATGATTACACTTTTGAGTTTTAAGTTACATTAATAAAAGTATATAATCATAAAGGGTCTTATAACTACACTTTTCCATTTTTTGTAACATAGTAATATTGTAATCCATAGACCTAGGTTGTGTTCTCTTAATCTAAGAAAGAAAAGAAGATTACTTCTTTTCTTTTCTCTCCCGAAATCCCAAAAGTAGGAATAAATTTTGGAAACAAAAATAGAGGAAACTTATTTTTCAACCTTCAGATTTTTTTTTCTTTTTTTATGAAAAAATATTCCAGAAAAAACTAAAGGAAATAATTTTTTTCTACTTCTTTTCTTTTCTTTCTAAAAGATTTTTACGAACACAATGTAATAGTCACACCACTATATTGTTGTTACATCATATTTGTGTTACCAAGAGTCCTATGGTAACTCCATTTACATCTACTAAAACTACCGAAACACTACACCGAAATTGCTCATATGTTACTTTTTTAATGTAACAATAGGATAAAAAAGTGTTATATTAAGCTTGTTTTCAAAAAATAGAACAAAACAAAATGTTGCACCCGTGGGGATTAGGATTTGATCCATAAGTGCATTATTTTTTTACCATCAACTACAACAGCAAATATCAATGTATTTAGGAAAACTGCAACACAATAAGCCTATTATACAAAACCAAATACTGTTGCATAAACATTAAACAAACACATCAGCCGTGAGTCTTGGATTGCCACATCATCCGTAGGTCCCACAACAAACTCACGTTAGACTCGGGGTCACCCACCACCATATAGGACTTCATACTTTAGGACTTCATACGTAAGCATCTGGGTCCCATAACTGCCACATCATTAGTATGGGGCCCATAGATGGGTTTCCACATATATTCGGCATAATAGAATGACGTGGCAGGTATGGGCCCACCTTGTGTCATGTCATCGGCGGGTCCCACATCAGTGCCACGTAATGTAATGGGCCCACAACTTCGACATTATATGTGGGACCCGACAAGCCACATCAGCAGTGACTCTCACATTGGCAGCGTCATCAATCAGGCCACAGTCTGATGCAAACACTAAAATTCTAGTTGAGGCAACATCATATATTATGTAATACAATAATACTTTTGCAAGTTCATATTAAAAATTATAAATGCAACACTTTTCATAAAAAAAATACAATAATAGAATTAACCCCTGCATTTATAAAAAAAGCCTTAAGTTGTATTAATAACTCAGTTAACTTTAGATAATAGTTAACTTTTTGATCGTTAAGCTCTTTAAGAAAAATAGTTGCACGACACCAAAGCCGATTTGTGATTAAATGCTAGACTTTTAATATTTCGAATTCACGGTGCCACCTTAATTCAAAATTAATTTGAAATATAAGATATCATATTTTAATTATAAAATTATAAAGCAATTATCTGTAACTATTTTTTTGTAATTGTTGAGATTAACTTTAAGATTTTTTCAATAAGTATGGGTTGCATAGGAATATTTTTGATGGATGTGAATATATAGATTTTCTAGTACCCGTCAAATATAACTTATCTTTTTAATAAAGTTAAATATCCTCTTTAACAATCACGTAATTTTAGAAAATTGGTTTAAAATTCTTATTGAATAATCAGTTACCAGAATAATCTTGTTTGAAATTGTTATTGAATATTGAGTTATAAGAATAATCTACAAAATCCTTATAAAATCGCCACGTGTATGATGTTGCAAATGAAACTGCCCCTTTAGGTTTCCCATATCTTATATTTCCTACCCTTGGTTAGCCTACAACATTAATACATATTTGATTAATTAGGTGCACTGAAAAATTATATTAAACATGACATCAGTACATTCTAGAACCTTCATAAAGGATTTTTACTTATTGGGATTTTGACTCCTTTATTATCACATAAATTTATATAATTGTTAATTTGAATCAAATATTCATTTAATATAATAATGCTAAAAATCTTATGAAATCGAAAATAAATATATAAATTTGCAAGTGAAACATTTCTGGTGTATCTATAAATTATTTACCACATATCCTCAATTTTCATCCACTACAAAACTCAAACCACCCCGTATTTCTTGTCATGAAATTATAAAGAGATAGACACTTTATATAAACAAAGATGTATATATCTTTGCTCAGATGACAACAAAATAACTTTATATAAATTATGTATAGTGTTTATAAATAAGGAAAAAATCACCTTTTATGTTTGTCTCCGTTTGATCAAAATATTTTTACTTATCACAAGGATTTATAAAACCTTAATGGCATTTTCTTTTTCTTTTTTGTAGGAACTCTTCATTTACTTAAAATTTTCTAAACAATGAAGAAAATGCTCCAATACTCTCTTAACCTTGCTTAAATTAAAGAGTATATTACTTCTCAATTTTTTTAATGTTGAGTATATACATATAGAATGACTTAATATACATTTATTACTATTACATAAGTTTCTTCTTTGTGGTTTTCTAGTCTTTACTACACATCTATATTGTGCCTTTATTGGCATATAATACTATTTTTTTATCATAAATGTATATGGAGCAGATTTTCAAGATTCTTAGTATATGTATATAAATTCATATCAACTTTAGTGGTGATCATATTTTTTATTACTTATATGTGTTTGTTTAATGTTTAACAATATAGGTCCCCATTATTGAGAGTTACAACAATATCCCATGAAATTTCAATTTCTACAATAAGGAAGGAGACAGGTACATAATATGCCTCAAGTTAAGTTAAGTCCATCACCATGATACAAGGGCTCTTGGAGATCATGATCAACAAGCATTAAAAGAAAAAGAAATTAAGCTATTCTAGGTATTACGTGAAGTATGCTGTTAGAGCATTTGTTTGTATATGTTTATAGGATTTTATTCTCATGTTTATAGTAATTTATAAATAATTGAATATTACTAACTAGAGTTTAATACTTTATGATAGGAAATAAAGATTTTCTAAAGTGAGAAGGAATGAGAAAATTCGGATTTATTGCGGTACATCCAAATATAACAATGCTTCACCCATAACTCAAGTTACTAAAATATTACTTCCATTTTCTTGAAAATCATTAAAACTCTTTATTTTATTAGGGTTTTAGAGATATTTAGAGAAGAATTATAATATATTGTATTATAGAATAGAGTATAATTAGATAGTCCGTACTCTTGAGGGGCACTTGGAGCATATAAAAAAGCAGCAAAGAGATTCGTACCGGATTTCGAAGTAAATTATAAAGTTGTATTTTGTTATGCTTGAACTCTTATGCTCAATGTTTACAAATGTTATGTATGTTTGTTTTATCATCTCATGACTAGCTAATCCTTTATCCAAGGGTATGTAAATTTTTTAGGCTTGTTGGGTTTGTTTAGTTTGTAATATGTTTTTATTATGATGGCTCAAGTGTCATTGAGAGCTTAACCCCAATCAGGGAATCGCGAATATTTTGATTATACTTGTAAATAAACGAATCAGGAGTCATGAACCTTTTAGTTGTGTCCATAGGAATTATAACCGTAAATCCCACTGATAGATATAAAAGTAGTAGGTTATGTCTGTATATTATTCGAACCCGGGGCTTTGATGTTAAAAATGGTATTAGAGCTCTAACCATCCGGATTGCAGAGGCATTGCCAGGTCCGTATGTCTGTGCGGGTAAGAAGAAGAATTTAACCTGATCCAAAAAGAGGTGGTATTTGTAACATCCTTTATAGATTCAAGTAAAAAAACTAATGTGTACCAAATTGAAAACTTTTTCGGACTGGCCTAGGTGGAGTGTGGGTCTGGTATGCATTGAGTTGTCGATTTGGATGTTAGAAAAGGAGAAGAATTGTAATTTTTATAAATGATTTGATAGACATATATTAAGTATTAGATCGGAGATGATATGAGAGTTGTGACACTCATAATTCTTGTGTTTTAATAGTCTATAGTTAGCTCTCATAGTTGTAAGCACAATAATATACTAGCCTGTAACCGTGCCATGCACAACGTGATTATAATATATTATTATTATTTATATGATAAATTTTATAAAAATAAAAAAATATAAAAGATAATTAAATAAAATATAATAACTATGTAGTATTGAAATTAATAATACATATATTTTATATTATATTTTTTTATTATACTTTTGACGGATATTTAAAATATTAAGTTTTAGAATATTATTCATAATGAATGTAACGATTGTCATATATTTATTTTTAAAATTTAATAATACCATCACTTGTCAATACTATATTATTATAATAAAAGATATTAAAAATGTCATATAACTACTCTATTTTAATATGTACCTCATTAATCTTTATTTTAAAACTAAAATTTTAGTGTACAAACCAAAATTCAAATTTTTTTTTACTTCAAAAATATCATTTTTTAGTTATCGGCGCTTTTAAATATAAGAAATTTTATTTCAACATAAAGGAATCCTATTTCATGCTGGCCCATCTAGACCAGTAAGAGAATGTATGTTTATGTTTTTTACCATTTCACGTATTTTTAATATAATTTTTAAATAAAGTATTTATGATCATATGATGTGTATTAAGTATTAAGAATTAATTGATTGTGATATTATTTGGTCTCCGACTCGCAGAGAATTATAATTTGAATTCATTTTAGGAGTCATAGAAATTTTTTTGCTTATTTTTATATTAATAATGTTTTTGAAAGTCTTGTTAACTATATTTTAGGAAGGTATTAGGCAGAACAGCCCATCAGGGACCACCTAACCCATGGCTAGGGTTGGCTCCTAGCGAGATGAAAATTTTATAGGCCCATTAAATCCTATATACTGATTCCAGCCAGCTATATATTAGACCAGTTAAATATTTGAGAAGCCCACTTATAAAGCCACTTGGATTTTCAGCAATTACATAATAATATGAAAACTAATGGGCCATTACTAGAAAAAGTAAGGGAGTCCATTATCCATATTTAATGTTGTAAACAAAGTAGGAAAAAAAGACACTGACAACCGTTCTCTGCCTACACTACTGCAAACAAAAAAAGAGGTATTTTATGAGTCATCAATCATCCTAGAGATCCACTTTTGCTCTTTAACTAAGTAACTTATTTATTATTATTTGATAAGGTTGGGTTGATTGATTTATTTTGTTCCTTTTTTTGAAGTTATGAAGTTTTCTTTTTATTTATAATTAAATCTAATGCAAGTGTTGAATCTGAGCTTAGAACGGTTGAATTAAATATGTTGTATCGTTTAATTTTAATGCACTTAATGAGTGTTAGGTCAAATATTTATTTATATTCTGAGTAAATTTTGCTTTATTTTTCCACAGCGTAATTAATACTTTATTACCTATTTTTCCTTGAACTCTTTACTTTAATTTACAGTATATGCTAGTTTTGCTCCCTTATCTTTATATAGGATTGACAAATAAAAAATTTGCACTAGCCGAGTAGGTTAGAATATCATGGGTCCGCACTTCAATCATAGTCTATAGCCTATTATGCTTAAAGTAGCATATACATATGTGATGTATGGTTAATTTTATTACTTATTATCTATTTATTATTATTATTATTATATTTAATTTTATTAAAAGATAATTATGAAATAAAATAAATAATTTTTTGAAAATTATGATATTATTTTTAATATAAATTAGTTGTTATATTATTTTGTTCAAATTTATTTCATAATTTATCCAAATATGTTTTTTATATAATTAAATGGCGAATAAAGTAGGTTTTCAATAGCGAGTGATGTGAGACACGTGCAGTGTGCTGAGTGTGGGAACTTTGGCTGAACCATCTCTCCAGGGATTGTGAAAGGACTAATGGATGTATAGCTTGTCTATATAAGTTTTTTTAAATTAATTATATATTTTTAGCTGCACAATGAATTAAAAGTGATTTTTGGAGAAGGAGGGGCATACATTGAGTCATCGTACTTTGTAGCTAGAATTTTATTTTTATTTTTTAATGAAAAATGCAGTTTTTTTGGAAAGTGTTAACCAATCAACCAAATAGAACTATATTTTGCTTATAATAGTATAGTATAGTAGGATAGATTGATATTAATTTTAAATATATTTTTTAATTTTTTGATTTATTAATTATATTTTTTATATTATAATTTCAATTACTAAAATTAATATTGAACGTGTTTAGTTTCCTACAAAAGAAAGATAAAGGAGAGTACGAGTGCAATTAGATATTAAGTTGGATAAGAATTGCATACAATTTGTAGTTATATTAGATACTTGATTTTTTTAAACTTTATTTTGGAAGGTGTTAGTGTACTTTTTACGAAGGTGTTAACAATCGATGCAAACGAAATCATGTTTATTTATAATGGTATATATAGATTTTGGGAGACGAATTAGAAGAATTTTGTTTAATAGAGAAAGAAACACAAATTAGACATTCATCTGATTGAAAACTCTAATTTTATAAATTTTTTATCTCATATTTATTGTTCAATTTTATTTGTTTAATAGATTAAGAAGTTTATAATCACACAAAACACAAAACTATTCTCCACACACTTCTGTTAGATGTAAAAAAAATTGAAATTGGTGTTGATGTACTCTAAAGCATATATCTAATATATGCATGAACTTGGTTGTATCCATCGTTGGTTTTAAATATAAAAAATCTGTCATAGGTATTCTTTAATGGTTAAATATATGGTGTCATCATCACAGGTGTTAATACACATATTATAACAAACTGGTCATTCTCAATCTTTTTCGAAAATCGTGTCGAATAAGCTCAAGCCTACCGTTCCAAATATAACCAATTTGTGCATGACTAGCCGCCACAAGTTCCCAAAATATCATGATTTGCTGGTGCACATGATAATAGTACTTTGCCTTCTAAACTGAACCGAAGTTCTAATTCTTAGTGATGTTGGACGGGGGTGTTACAAACTCCCCCTCTTAACTCTTGATGTCCCCATCAGGCCAAACAAAGAGCCCATAGGTCCACAAATAGCCCATAAGTCCAAGTCGTACCTCTCTAGCCATTGTAGCCACCTCCGTATCTCTTGTCCATTGTAGGATAATACAACCAGCCTCCGACAACTTTATGCTTCAAAATTTCGAGAGCGGCTTTGATAGCGTAGGTGAAAACCCAAATTTCTAGTCTTTTTCAAGAACCATGTCAAGTTATAGATTCAGAGTTCAAAATTAGTCCAAGCCTAGTGTACCAAATGCATACAACTTGGGTAACGACTAGCCCATCACATGCCCCAACACATCATAATTTGTTGGTACAAATGATAGTAGTATTTTTCCTTATAAAACTGAACATAGTTTCAATTCTTATCCAGGTTGACTAGGGTGTTACACATATATATATTAAAGTGTGAAAGAAATTAGATTAGACATCATTTGTATATGAAAAAAGTTTGAACATTCTCTTCTTATATACTCTATTTCTATTTCTATACATACACGATTAATAAAATAGTTTTATGCTAGCTAGTTAAGTCTAAACTTGAAAAAGAAGAGGATGCTTGGTTTTGTATATAATAAAAATATTAATATATATACATGTTTATGTGTTATTTTGGTATCTAAATTACATAATTCTAAGTCTATTGGTGATAAATTTAGTGATTCTAGCTCTGCAATTTTATAGAGGAGCATTAATTCAAAGCAATGATTGAGAAACTAGGGAACCACACATTAAGGTTTTGGAATATGGAATTGTGTAACTACACAGAGCAGACTACCTTTTGTCAACAATTCCTAAATATATATCTCAACATACAAAATCTTTGCTAGCCAATTTACCATGTATTTTTTTATGTATGGAAAACATGTATAGGATTCAGGTTTATACTAGAAAATGATTATTTAAATCATGTGACACATAATTGCAGAAAATAAAATTAGGCTCATTCAAATTTTCTTTGTGATAAACCTAAATTAATGAATTTGGGTCTTTTACCGTATTTATAATTACCAAAAATGGTAGAAAAACATAGTTTCATTTTGGTACAATAATTAATGCATAGTAAATACTTAGAGTTCAAATTTTTATATTACTTCCCAAAATTGTAAAGATGTAATTAAAATTAATTTTAGGGAATATGTCAAAAATACTCATGTTTTTAACTTATTTATCAAAATACTATTAATGTTGTATACCTGGGTATAGAAAAGTTTTTTCAAATTGCATACAGGTTGCAAAAATTGTAGAGGAGGTTACTTGAAGTTGTATATGAGGGTGCAAATGTCTATTTCTCAATACGCGTATTTTTGAAAACCCTGTTAATTTTAATAGTTATATAAATACATATATTTATGTACATATTGAAAAAAAATTAATCTATTTTAACTATATTTACGATGTACATTAAAATGTGTATACAAGTTGAACAACTAATAGTAACATGTTGTGTATATATTCTTTCTTAATACGATTTGTTTTTAAATAAAAGTAGAGTGCAATCTAATTCCAAAAAGAAAATAACATGATTCATGATAGGTTAAAAGGATGAGGGGTGTTACACATATGTATTCGAGTAAAGGATAAATAATTTTCCAAAGTACTCTTTTGTTTCTTTATATATATGTGTAAAGAAATTAGATTAGAAATCATTTGTATATGAAAAGAGTTTGAACATTCCTCTTCATATACTCCATTTCTATTTCTTTACATACACGATTAATACAATAGTTTTATGCTATTTAGTTAAGTCTAAACTTGAAAAATAAGAGGATGCTTGTGTTTCTATTATATTAAAATGTTAATATACATGTCTGTGTGTTTATTTTGGTTCTAAATTACATATCTAAGTCTATTAGAGATAAATTTATATACATATCATCTATTCGCAAGAAGTAACAAATGGAGTGGTTAGTTTATGTATCTAGCAATCAGACACAGATTTTTTATAAAATAATGTCATGGGCTAAGGTTTCTTTCGAATCTCTTCAATTTAAGTCATCATATTTTGGTTTGTTTCAAATTCGTATGGCTCATTGCATATATGTTTTATTGTTCATCTCATTTTTTACGTATCTTTACACGCACACACAAACTTGGGTGTTTTGGGAAACAATCTCTCCATTCTGAAATTGAGAATGAAGGGAAGGCTATGTATATCTTACCCTCCCCACACCCTACGTTAAGCGGGATATACGGGGTTTGTTTGGTTTGATTTGGTTTATATATATATATTTATAAAATTAATTATATCTTTTAATAAATAATATTCAAATTACTATTTTAGTGAAATGATATCTTCATATAGTATTAAGTAAACGTAGATCCTCTCCATTAGGACATGAATTTAATTGATCCAAATTAAAGTCAAAAAGTCAAAACTAGAAAAATCATGTCTTTTAAAACAAATAAAAGAGATATGTCATTTTTGCAAAATATCAAAATTATATCTTTATGGAATATATCTCTACAGCGCAATATGATCAAAGAAAAAACATCAAGATATGATATTTCTTAGATCTATGCTGCAACAGGAATGTGGCAACAAGCTCGAAAAAGGAATATTGCAGAAATATTCTTTAAAGGTCTCGTCCTAAATCAAAAGAGTTTTAAATCAAAGATTATTAGTAATTATCATATTTTTTATGGTATTTTTTATGGTGTTTTATAGTATATCAGCTGAGATTTGGAACCCATAATTTTTTTGTCTCATGTGGCAAGTTGCATAGAAACACACTTTCCTTTCCATGTCATCAATTCAAGTGACATACACCATCCACCATCCATTTTCCTCAAATCTCCACCATTCAATCCACCCAACTTCTCCTATAAATAAACCCCCACCCCAACCCATTTCTTCAAGCTAAAGAGCCACAAAGTTTCTGGGACTTTTTTCAAGACGTGCATCTCTTCATCTCTTTCAAATTCTAGACACACATTTCTTCTCAAAAAACCTTCTCTCTCTTCTATATACTTACATAGTATACAAGGTTTTTGAAACCCAAGCTTAGCTTCACCCAACCCAAGCTTTATCCCACCACAGTGAGCTCATCCACTACTACTTTCCAGCCCTTCCGAAGGGCTGCCCAAGTTGACCAAAGTGCCAAATCCAGCCGAACCCCCGGAAAACTTTTCCGGTGAACTTTTCCGACCGTTCTTCAAAAGTGTAACTTTTAACTTCTTATTTGAGTTCTTTTCATTTTGAGCTTTGTACTTAATTTCTCTACTTCAATCTTTAAGCTCTAATACAAGATCTCTTATAAACAAAGTTCTTAAGAGAACTAAGATTCGAACTCAGAATTCGAATAAGTACTTGATCTTCACTTAAATCATCTCAAAGAAGATCTATAAACAAAAGTACTTCATCTCCAAAGGGGAGAGTATATTTGAACCCAAGTTCACAGTTAGCCAATTATTTTTATTATTGGACCTTGGCTAAACAATTATTCGTGCACATAAAATATTACGAAGTAAAGTTTTAATCCCTTCTAAACATCTCTAGTGTTCTGGGGGATTATAACTCGATCTATAACACTTCCTAATTTGTCAAATATCAAAACAGATTAAGTTCACGAGTTAGCCAATTACTTGCACTTTATTTAAATTGGATCTTGGCTAACATATTTCTTGCACATAAATTATTACGAAGCATAGTTTTAATCCCTTCTAACATCTTTAGTGGTTCCGGGGGATTATAACTCGATCGATAAACATTTTGTAAACATCCGTTAAATTTAAGGACGAATCAAATCCACGAGTTAGCCAATTAATTTCACGCTATATAATTGGATTCTTGGCTAAAACTATATCGTGTATATAAACAATTAAGAGTCATATCATATAAGCCCCTTCTAATAGCTTTCAGTGTTCGTGGGGGTTATACTACGATATCTATAAAATACTCGTAATTATTCGTCCAAACTTCAAAAGCACAATCTTAAGCAATTACTATGCACTTACTTATTTGGATCTTGGGCTAAGACTCATAAATCGTATAAATGTGCTTAAGTTAAAAGAGTATACTTTGACCTTATAATCGTCAATATACAAGTATACCTTAAAACCTTAAGTTGATATACATAAAGGTAAATTACAACTCTGAGGTTGTAATAAAGTATTCTTCGATGATAAATAATAATAATCGAAAGAAGAAGAATACTAAAGGAGTTATAAGCCATAAGTGCTTAATATAAAAAAATTCTCATATTACTCCACCTATCTATTTAAATCTATAAAGGAGTAATTATAAAATACTGGGACTACTATTTATTACCTTAAGTCAAGTATTCTTATTTAGTTTAAATTCTTATTTGAATATTATACTATTTGTGGGCTAATACAGTAACATACTAGCTCAAACCATATTTTCTATACTGTTTGTTCATGGATTGTCTTATTGGTTTTGTGGTGAGGTGAAGTGACATGAGGTGATTATCCTTTGAAGACCCAAGTCCTAGACGTACTAACGGGAGTTATTAGTCTTTGCACCGTGAAAAAGAGAAAAGACCCAAGACCGGATCACTACGATCCAAGACCGACAAAAGCTAAAGAAGCCAAGTCCACACAAAGGCTCTACAACAAACTTTGAAGAAATAGCGGGGAGTTATTGTCTAAGATAAGTTGTGTAGGTATTACATTTATTTTGAGGTGGTGACCCTTGTGTTACGCCACCAAGAGAAATACTTATAAGGGTGTAAAGGCTTCTCCGCCTACTAAAGGAGCGAGTTTATTATAAGGGAAAATCCCGAGTCCGGGAGAGGAGTTCGGGGACTGGAGTAGGGGTGAGCGAATCTATTAGAGGTTGCGCCATCGCGAACTAGGATAAAATCACCGTGTGGTATTTTCTTTTCTTGCACTTTATTTCCGCACATATAAACTGCATAAACCACTCGGTAAAGTTCTAAAAAGGGATAAATTATTTAAAATGCCATAACAATTTTTAAATAGTAATTAAGCTATTCACCCCCTTTCTAGCTTAAAATAGCCCTCATACCGGACCTTTCATTTAGAAAAAAGGTTATTTACTTTTATGTATTTTCTTGCTTTTATAGTTTATAAAACAAATATGTACTATTTTTACTTTTAATACTTTTAAAATTTCTATTTTAATATTATAAATTATATTGCTTAAAAATTCCTATTTTAAATTTTTTAAATTTTATTATGTATCAATTTGTATATCATCATGTATCTTATTTATTCAATTTGTAATTTATCTTAAATTCTTTTAAAATTAATTTAAATAATTTTTAAGCTTAAAAATATATTATATTTGTATTACGATACCCTAAACTAACACTTTTAGAAATATGTTGCAAGCTACAACACTTTATAACTATGGTAATATCTGATTTTGGCTAAGGTAATACAAAAAAACAACAATGTTATACTAAAATATAAGTAGCACAGCTTAGGTAACATATTGGGGTAACATTTTTTTTAGAGGGGTTGCAATATGTCATATTTGGTGTAGTGAGTCCAAAATAGAATATGAGACCACCTCCAAGTTGAAAAGAATTTTAGTTTAGCGCGGGCTCATTTTCTTTCCCAAAGCTAATGTCCAGAACTAAGGTTAAGGCCCAAACACAGCAATGTTGGGCAAGCCAATAATAATTTGTGCCAGTAAAATAATATCAATAAATACCTACTTAATTATAAATCATATAAATATGCTAATAAAATCTCTTACAATATATAAATAACATATTCTATGATACATTTTTTTTTAAAAATGATTGTAATATATAAAAAAAATAGTTAATCTAACTTATGAATTCTAACTAATTTCAAAAGAAAGTATTATGGTGGTTTATATGATAATAGTTTGTGTTATAATAGTTTTCCATTTAGTGTCATACAACTAAAAGTATTTATGTGAATAATATTTTCTTTAATTTACAAAAAATTCCTACTTTTTTAATTTTTATAATTTTTCACATATTTATACAGTATTAATTTTCACCAATCATGTCCTCTCTTAAAAAATTATGTATGTCAAATTAACATATACTCACTTGTAGGGGATTGTCAGTGTTGGGCATCTTGGTTGTACATAGGATTAATGCAAAATAAGAAATTATAAATAACAATTAACTAAAACACCAAACTGGGTGAATTAAAAAAAAGAAGACACATTTCATTACCTATAAATATAAATATTGGAATTACAATATGTCTCATGGAACATCTAACTAGTAATAAGACCAAGTATATGTAATAACATATTTATGTGTGGGTATACATCCTACCCAAAGGAAGCAACAATTGCTTAACTTTCTTTTTCCAGATTGCTGAGTGCTTGTGCTATTTGACGCATTCTGTTCTTCCGTGAAGCAATCAAAGCGACCCTCGCCACGCCTCTTCTCAAGCAAGAGACATTTCTTCTCATGTAGCCTAGCAAGGTCCTCCTTAATTGTTTCAATTTTGCTCATCAATCGTCTGCACCAACTGTTCTCCTTGTTTCTGACTTCTGATCCGTTGAAGTTGACACTTTTACAACAGCCTCCATTCCACCCAATGCTCACATGGACCTAAGTGTAACTCGCGGCGCCGCCTTTTATAGCCTTTGAATTAGGGTTGGTAAAAAAGGCAATTGTAACCCGGCCCAGTATGCTTCTACATTTTAAGCTTTATGTATTCTTCAAAATCTTTCCATTAGCCTTGTTCTTAGAATAACCTCACATCGCCTACACATAAACACATACAATGCAATAAATTGTGGAGATGAAAATATACATAATATTTCTAAAGCCAAATCATCCTTTAAATTATCCACTATATGAGTTTATCCCACTCGTTTATAGCTTAAATATTTAATTTTAGGGGATATTATTCAAATGAGAACTTTTTCCGTGCAGCCTTATATATTATAACCTATGTGTTCGAACTCTAAATTTGTCAGTGGTAGTTTCAATTGCTTAAAAACTTCTCATAATTTCTTCCAGTGATAAATAGAGAAAAAACATTTAGAAAAAAATTTGTCTAAAATATTTATGAAACACAAAACATGTCTTCTAAAGTATGTCAAAAACTATATGTTTCTCTAAATTTAAAGTTTATATCCTAATTTCTTCCCGAATTAGGGATGAGATTTATAAAACTTCTACGATCCAGTTTGCATGAAAAGAGTATGACCATTGTAGATGAGACGATGAGATGATGGTAGACAATATGTGATGACATCTAATGTTTTCTACAATTTTTGCAAGGACCATCCATTGTAATATTATTCAAACACATCTCTCTTGACACAACCTAAGATAAAAATTATGTTATCTAATATAAGTATATGTGGACATACAAAAGCAAAACATTATGTATTCATTTTAACACATCAGCTAGCATTTAAATCAAAACCAATTATGCAAACATTCTTTAACTCTTTAATTTATCTTAATATGCACGCCTTTCAAATTCAGTTGTATGAGAAAATAAACAAGGAAAAGAATGTAGCATCTTTATTTTCTAAATTCCACACATCATACAAGCAACTAGACAAGAAACTGAGATGGAGAAATAGCTAAATAAAGTGCAAACTCAAGACCCAATTCACTGAACTCAAAGATGCGAAGTCCTGCAATCAAAAGTAATAAATTACACAATAATTAATGTTCAATACAAAAATCGGCAAAAAGAAATTCAAAAACTAAAACTAGAAAAACTAAAAATACAACACAAGCCATATACACAAACCGCAGGAACCCAACACACATAAATACAAGTGCACAAGCGGGAGACGCCCAGAGTGTAAAGGAGAGAGAGGGTAGTGAGAGAAATTATATAACACATTACACAATTCCTAAAACAAAACACTAAATTAAAAAATACCTAACACTGAAGCCAAGAGAAAGATAGATTTTAGATTTACCTCATTATATTTAAATACTTGAAGTTTGAAGAAGAATTAAAACCCTATTGAAGAACCTAGGCCACAATTCATATTCATTTGAGCCCTAAGTAAAAATCAACCCCTAATTCATATTCTAATATGTGACTTGTGAAAAAGTAAGAAAAAGTAAATAAGACTTTGTTTAGATTACAGTTAGGTGAATTTATACTATATTACTTTTCACTAAATTTAAAATTTCTTAATTAATTTTTTTTGAATTTTGTTACTTTAACATTTTTATTTTAAATTTAAATTTTTTATATGAAATTTCTATATTAACATGTATCTTATTTATTCAATTTGTAAATAATATTAAATGAATATATAAAATTTAATTATACATAAAATTTGTCAATTTCATTTTTGTTGCTCTTGTGACGGAAGGTGATACATTTATTATTGGTCTTCTAAACTTAATGAATACAGTAGATTTGTTATTTGGCTTCTAAACTGAATAAATACCCTAGTACTATATAATGGAAAACAATTAGAAAGCATATCATATATTTGAACTTTTAGATAAAGATCATTAAAGAAACACAAGAGATGATTATAAATTTGTTTGCTAATTGTCTAATATAAGTCAACAATACATTGACATATGTAATTCATGATTTTATGCATAATGGTTGAAAATGCGATAACTTAACACGTATGATTTTATTGAGTAACACATATATGATTGTTATATTGATAGAAATGCATTTTTTTGAAAAAAATTATTTATAAAAATTAAAAAAAAATCTAACTTTTAAATTCTGATTGAATTCAAGAGAAAGTATAATAATAGTTTGTCATTCAATGTCAAAAATCGAGGGAGTTTTCCTAGAACTTTAGATCACTCAAAATGACAAGGAGATTAATGATATATAGGCCGACAATTTCGTACACGACACGGTAACACGACACGAAAATGACACGATAATAATGGGTTTGGTTTTTTTTTCGATACACGAACACAAAAGTAAACGGGTAATTTTAGTGTCGATTTTGGTTTTACCCTCATGTACACGACACGAAACGAAAGTACACGAAATAAATATTTAAAATTATATAAATAGATATTATAAATAAATATTATATATTTATTTATTTTACAAAATAATTTAAAAATAAAACTTGCACAAATGGGCTTTGGGCATTTGGATTTTGGGCCACATTTTTTAAACATTAGCCCGTTAGTCTTCTTACAAGTCGTGAAGTAGACTAAAAAATAAAAAAAGACAAATCAATTTGGGTCTAGGGTTCTACTTTCTTTTTCTTTCACCATGTGTCAAAGCCCCCGCCTTCTATCACCGTGTTTCAAAGCTCTGAGGTCTATTTCAGTAATCATTCAACAATCGATTGTTTAAAATGTATACATGTGTATACATGTAAGTATACATATTACATCGATCATGTTATTGATTTTACAGTATGAATCCAACAATCAGAACAACTATTGAACGCAAATATGAAAAACGGAGATAAAGATGAACAATTAATCCGGTCAATTCTACAATCGATTGTGTTTTGTGTACTATTTTTTTATTCCTTTTACTTTTTCTTTTTCATTGTGTTTCCTTGTAGAGATACACAATAAGTATGGGAAATGGTTCGTGTACTCCATTTCGTTTCGTGTTTGATACGAAAATTTCATTTCGTGTTTCGTTTTAAGATACTGGTACACGAAATAATTTCGTTTCGTTTATGGATCACCTTGTTAATACACGAAACACGAAAGTACACTACACGAAAGTACACGACACGACATGAATTTCCTGGTCTAAATTTATATATGATTATTAAAGTTTCTCTGTTAGTAGTGAAAAATTAGTTAGCTAGTTACTATTAAATTCCCCATTAAAATGGAAAAGAGATTTTCATACCTCTACATAGCAACACACATTTGTAGTTTCAATTTTGTTGGCTACGTATTACACCATAATCTACGCTAGTGCGTAGGGGGTGTAAATTATGGGCTTTCGAGACACAATTTGAGGCTTATGAGTCCCTCAAGATTTCTCGTGTGTGTGACGTATGGACACGAATGTAGCAAAAAATTGGTCCAAATAATCACTCACTAGTTTTGTTAAATTTAATTTTTAATGGGCTTGGGCTTATAAATATTTAATTCTGTTTTGATTTGAATTATTATAATTGATTTCGAATAACATTAATTCGATTCAGTTACAGATTAGTTGAATTAATTAATGCGTTTTAATTAATTGCAAAAAGTAGAACACAAGTTATTCAGAGTCTACACTGCAAGAAAAAGTTATATAGATATCACACATTAGACATCGGTTGTTTAACAATGATATTAAAAGATGTAGCAACATCACCCCGTGTAATCTGATGTCTTTGTTATTTGAAGACATCGATTATTTAACAATTAGTGTATAAAACAACCTAAAAAAAGTAATGCGCGCTTGCCCTCTTTTTTCCCTTTTAGTCAAAATTTGCCCTATTATTACCAAATTTTTCTTCTCCTAGGCCAATTAGTTTTCCCTTTTTATCCACAAATGTTTCATAGAAAACCATTAAAAAAACTAAATTTTAAACACCAATATCTCTTTTGCTCCCACACGCCTCTCACCATCTCCGTATCGACTATCACCGTTCTCTATATCCTCTCTCATGCCCCTGAACTCTTCATCTCTATATTATAGATATAGGGTTGAGTATATGATACAGTCGCTCATCACAAACCCTATTATCTATTCTTTGCACTTTTCTTTCACCATTATTCATAGTTTTAATTCTATTTAACCTCGTTGAGAGTGACAATCGTTCGCCACCTTCACTGTGATTCATTTTATTCTGCGAAGCTGTTCGCACAAATAAGGTGAGGGCTTATGAACTTTAAGGAGAAAGTTCAGTACTGGATTCGAATTCAATATCATTGCATTTCGAGTACTCTTTTTTTATCATTTCTTCGTTACACTTTTTCTCATTATAACTCATATACGCACGCACTTTATATTTGATTTTTTCACAAATCGTGTAACAATCCTATAATTATTGTGTTTGCTTGGTTGTTTGAGTGACAGGTTTATGGAGAATCAGAATGTGAACAACGCGATTAACACGACGGTGATCCCAATCCACAAGTTGTAGTACCTGATGGGGATAAGCAGTATACGCCTAACCCTAACGCACAGAAATATTATCTGATATGGATCAGATGCATATTGTACATGTACCTTCGGGGAATGTGCTTATGGGACACACTATCGTTGAATAGTTTAGTGTGCTATTTAGACAGACAATGACACGATTTTTTTCTCCGATAGTACATGCGGTGTCTATTTTTACTACAACATATATGGCATGTTTGTAACACAAAAATGGTGTTGTTGAAGGTAAAAAGTGTTGTTGTAATTAAAAAAGGGCTATGGTAACACTTTTTGAAATAACAGTTCATAAATATGTGGGCGCTACCATAGGGGTTTATGATTACACTTTTGAGTTTTAAGTTACATTAATAAAAGTATATAATCATAAAGGGTCTAATAACTACACTTTTCCATTTTTTGTAACATCAGTAATATTGTAACCATAGACCTAGGTTGTGTTCTCTTAATCTAAGAAAGAAAAGAAGATTACTTCTTTTCTTTTCTCTCCCGAAATCCCAAAAGTAGGAATAAATTTTTGGAAACAAAAATAGAGGAAACTTATTTTTCAACCTTCAGATTTTTTTTTCTTTTTTTTGAAAAAATATTCCAAAAAAAACTAAGGAAATTAATTTTTTTCTACTTCTTTTCTTTTCTTTCTAAAAGATTTTTACGAACACAATGTAATAGTCACACCACTATATTTGTTGTTACATCATCATTTGTGTTACCAAGAGTCCTATGGTAACTCCATTTACATCTACTAAAACACCAACACTACACCGAAATTGCTCATATGTTACTTTTTTTAATGTAACAATAGGATAAAAAAGTGTTATATTAAGCTTGTTTTCAAAAATAGAACAAAAAATGAATTGCACCCGTGGGGATTAGATTTGATCCATAGTGCATTATTTTTTTACCATCAACTACAACAGCAAATATCAATGTATTTAGGAAAACTGCAACACAATAAGCCTATTATACAAAATCAAATAGTGTTGCATAAACATTAAACAACATCAGCCGTGAGTCTTGGAATGCACATCATCCGTAGGTCCCACAACAAACCACGTTAGACTCGGGGTCACCCACCACCATATAGGACTTCATACTTTAGGACTTCACGTAAGCATCTGGGTCCCATAACTGCCACATCATTAGTATGGGCCCATAGATGGGTTCCACATATATTCGGATAATAGAATGACGTGGCAGGTATGAGCCCACCTTGTGTCATGTCATCGGCGGGTCCCACTGAGTGCCACGTAAGTAATGGGCCCACAACTTCGACATTATATGTGGGACCCCGACAGCCACATCAGCAGTCATCAATCAGCCACAGTCTGATGCAAACACTAAAATTCTAGTTGAGGCAACATCATATATTATGTAATACAATAATACTTTTGCAAATTCAATATTAAAAATTATAAATGCAACACTTTTAATAAAAAAAATACAATAATAGAATTAACCCCTGCATTTACAAAAAAAAGCCTTAAGTTTGTATTAATAACTCAGTTAACTTTAGATAATAGTTAACTTTTTGATCGTTAAGCTCTTTAAGAAAATAGTTGCAAGACACCAAAGCCGATTTGTGATTAAATGCTAGACTTTTAATATTTCGAATTCATGGTGCCACCTTTAGTTCAAAATTAATTTGAAATATAAGATATCATATTTTAATATAAAATTATAAAAGCAATTATCTGTAACTATTTTTTTGTAATTGTTGAGATTAACTTTAAGATTTTTTCAATAAATATGGGTTGCATAGGAATATTTGTGATGATGTGAATATATAGATTTTGCTAGTACCGTCAAATATAACTTATCTTTTTAATAAAGTTAAATATCCTCTTTAACTATCACGTAATTTTATAAAATTGTTTAAAATTTTATTGAATAATCAGTTACGAGAATAATCTTGTTTGAAATTATTATTGAATATTGAGTTATAAGAATAATCTAAAAATCTTATAAAATATGCCATGTGTATGGATGTTTGCAAATGAAACTGCCCCTTTAGTTTCCCATATCTTATATTTCCTACCCTTGGTTAGCCTACAACATTAATACATATTTGATTAATTAGGTGCACTGAAAATTATATTAAACATGACATCAGTACATTCTAGAACCTTCATAAAGGATTTTTACTTATTGGGATTTTGACTCGTTTATTATCACATAAATTTATATAATTGTTAAATTTGAATCAAATATTCATTTAATATAATAATGCTAAAAATCTTATGAAATCGAAAATAAATATATAATTTGCAAGTGAAACATTTCTGGTCTATCTATAAATTATTTACCACATATCCTCAATTTTCATCCACTACAAAACTCAAAACCACCCCGTATTTGTGTCATGAAATTATAAAGAGATAGAACTTTATATAAACAAAGATGTATATATCTTTGCTCAGATGACAACAAAATAACTTTTTATAAATTATGTATAGTATTTATAAATAAGGAAAAAAACACTTTTTATGTTTGTCTCCGTTTGATCAAAATATTTTTACTTGATCACGAGGATTTCTAAAACCTTAATGGCATTTTCTTTTTCTTTTTTGTAGGAACTCTTCATTTACTCGAAATTTTCTAAACAATGAAGAAAATGCTCCAATACTCTCTTAACCTTGCTTAAATTAAACAGTAATTACTTCTCAATTTTTTTAATGTTGAGTATATACATATAGAATGACTTAATATACATTTATTACTATTACATAAGTTTTTCTTTATGGTTTTCTAGTCTTTACTACACATCTATATTGTGCCTTTATTGGCATATAATACTATTTTTTTATCAAAATGTATATGGACAGATTTTCAAGATTCTTAGTATATGTATATAAATACATATCAACTTTAGCGGTGATCATATTTTTTAATTACTTATATGTGTTTGTTTAATGTTTAACAATATAGGTCCCATTATTGAGGTTACAACAATATCCCCTGAAATTTCAATTTCCTACCCTTGGTTAGCCTACAACATTAATACATATTTGATTAATTAGGTGCACTGAAAATTATATTAAACATGACATCAGTACATTCTAGAACCTTCATAAAGGATTTTTACTTATTGGGATTTTGACTGGTTTATTATCACATAAATTTATATAATTGTTAAATTTTGAATCAAATATTCATTTAATATAATAATGCTAAAAATCTTATGAAATCGAAAATAAATATATAAATTTGCAAGTGAAACATTTCTGGTCTATCTATAAATTATTTACCACATATCCTCAATTTTCATCCACTACAAAACTCAAAACCACCCCGTATTTGTTGTCATGAAATTATAAAGAGATAGAACTTTATATAAACAAAGATGTATATATCTTTGCTCAGATGACAACAAAATAACTTTTTATAAATTATGTATAGTGTTTATAAATAAGGAAAAAAACACTTTTTATGTTTGTCTCCGTTTGATCAAAATATTTTTACTTGATCACCAGGATTTCTAAAACCTTAATGGCATTTTCTTTTCTTTTTGTAGGAACTCTTCATTTACTCAAATTTTCTAAACAATGAAGAAAATGCTCCAATACTCTCTTAACCTTGCTTAAATTAAACAGTAATTACTTCTCAATTTTTTTTAATGTTGAGTATATACATATAGAATGACTTAATATACATTTATTACTATTACATAAGTTTCTTCTTTGTGGTTTTCTAGTCTTTACTACACATCTATATGTGCCTTTATTGGCATATAATACTATTTTTTTATCAAAATGTATATGGACAGATTTTCAAGATTCTTAGTATATGTATATAAATACATATCAACTTTAGCGGTGATCATATTTTTTAATTACTTATATGTGTTTGTTTAATGTTTAACAATATAGGTCCCATTATTGAGGTTACAACAATATCCCATGAAATTTCAATTTCTACAACAAGGAAGGAGAGAGGTACATAATATGCCCTCAAGTTAGTTAAGTCCATCACCATCACACAAGGGCTCTTGGAGATCATGATCAACAAGCATTAATCCAGAAAACAGGGTGAAAAGAAAAAGAAATTAATCTATTCTAGGTATTACGTGAAGTATGCTGTTAGAGCATTTGTTTATATATGTTTATAAGATTTTATTCTCATGTTTATAGTAATTTATAAATATTGAATATTACTAACTAGAGTTTAATACTTTATGACAGGAAATAAAGATTTTCTAAAGTGAGAACGAATGAGAAAATTCGGATTTATTGCGGTACATCCAAATATAACAATGCTTCACCCATAACTCAAGTTCTAAAATATTACTTCCATTTTCTTGAAAATCATTAAAACTCTTTATTTTATTACGGTTTAGAGATATTATAGAGAAGAATTGTAATATATTGTATTATAGAATAGAATATAATTAGATAGTCGTACTCTTGAGGGGCACTTGGAGAATATAAAAAGCAGAATTTAAAAAGCAGCGAAGAGATTCGTCCGGATTTCGAAGTAAATTATAAAGTTGTATTTTTTACAATGTTAATGTATGTTTGTTTTATCATCTCATGACTAGCTAATCCGTTTATCCAAGGGTAATGTAATTTTTATGCTTGTTGTGTTTGTTTAGTTGTAATATGTTTTTATTATGATGGCTCATATGTCATTCAGAGCTTAACCCAATCAAGGGAATCGCGAACATTTTGATTATACTTGTAAAATAACGAATCAGGAGTCGTGAACCTTTAGTTGTGTCCATAGGAATTATAACGGTAACATCCCACATTGATAGATATAAAAGGAGTAGGTTATGTCTGTTATATATTCGACCCGGGGCTTTGATGTTAAAAATGGTATAAGAGCTCTACCATCCGGAATTGCAGAGGCATTGCCCAGGTTCCGTATGTCTGTGCGGGTAAGAAGAAGAATTTAACCTGATCCAAAAAGAGGTGGTATTTGTAATCCTTTATAGATTCAAGTAAAAAAACTAATGTGTACCAAATTGAAAACTTTTTCGGACTGGCCTAGGTGGAGTGTCGGGTCTGGTATGCATTGAGTTGTCGATTTGGATGTTAGAAAAGGAGAAGAATTGTAATTTTTATAAATGATTTGATAGACATGTATTAAGTATTAGATCGGGAGATGATATGAGAGTTGTGACACTCATAATTCTTGTCGTTTAATAGTCTATAGTTGAGCTCTTAGTTGTAAGCACAATAATATACTAGCCTGTAACCCGTGCCATGCACAGCGTGATTATAATATATTATTATTTATATGATAAATTTTGTAAAAATAAAAAAATAAAAGATAATTAAATAAAATATAATAACTATGTAGTATTGAAATTAATAATACATATATTTTTTATATTATATTTTTTATATTATACTTTTGACGGATATTTAAAATATTAAGATTTAGAATATTATTCATAATGAATGTAACGATTGTCATATATTTATTTTAAAATTTAATACCATCACTTGTCAATACTATATTATTAAAATCAAAAGATATTAAAAATGTCATTTAACTACTCTTGTTTTTATATGTACACTATTAATTCTTTATTTTAAAACTAAAATTTTAGTGTACAAACAAAATTCAAATTTTTTTTTACTTCAAAAATATCATTTTTTAGTTATCGGCGCTTTTAAGTATAAGAAATTTTATTTCAACATAAGGAATCCTATTTCATGCTGGTCCATCTAAAATCGTAAGAGAATGTATGTTTTATGTTTTTACCAATTTCAGGTATTTTTAATTTAATTTTTAAATAAAGTATTTATGACCATATGATGTGTATTAAGTATTAAGAATTAATTGATTGTGATATTATTTGGTCTCCGACTCGGAGAGAATTATAATTTGAATTCATTTTAGAAGAGTCAGAAATATATGTTTTTCTTATTTTTAATATTAATATATTTTTGAAAGTCTTGTTAACTATATTTTAGGAAGGTATTAGGCAAACAGCCGATCACAAGGACGACCTAACCAATGGCAAGGGTTGGCTCCTAGCGAGATGAAATTTTATAGGCCCATTAAAATCCTATATATGATTCCAGCCAGCAATATAGACCAGTTAAATATTTGAGAAGCCCACTTATAAAGCCACTTGGATTTTCAGCAATTACATAATAATATTAAAACTAAATGGGCCATTATCTCGAAAAAGTAAGGGAGTCCATTTCCATATTTAATGTTGTAAACAAAGTAGGAAAAAAAGACACTGACACGTTCTTCGGCTACACTACTGCAAACAAAAAAGAGGTATTTTTATGAGGTCATCAATCATCCTAGAATCCACTTTTGCTCTTTAACTATGTAACTTATTTATTTATTTATTTGATAAGTTGGGTTGATTGATTTATTTTGTTCCTTTTTTTGAAGTTATGAAGTTTTCTTTTTATTTATAATTAAATCTAATGCAAGTGATTGAATGTGAGTACCAATATATGGTTGAATTAAATATGTTTATTTTAATTTTAATGCACTTAATGAGTGTTAGGTCAAATATTTATTTATATTCTGAGTAAATTTTGCTTTATTTTTTCAGCTTAAATTAATACTTTATTACCTATTTTTCTTGAACTCTTTACTTTACTTTACATGTATATGCTAGTTTGCTCCCTTATCTTTATATAGGATTGACAAATAAAAAATTTGCACTAGCCGAGTAGGTTTAGAATATCATGGGTCCGCCTTCAATCATAGTCTATAGCCTATTAGCCTTAATGTAGCATATAACATATGTGATGTATGGTTGAATTTTATCACTTATTACAATTATTATTATATTATTATTATTTATTATTATTATTATTATTATTATATTTAATTTTTATTATAAAATATATTATGAAATAAAATAAATAATTTTTTGAAATTATGATATTATTTTTAATATAAATTATTTTATATTATTTTGTTCTAATTTATTTCATAATTTATCCAAATATGTTTTTGATATAATTAAATGTTTAATAAAGTAGGTTTTCAATAGCGAGTGATGTGACAACACGTGCAAGTGTGCTGAGTGTGGGAACTTTGGCTAAACCATATCTCCAAGGATTGTGAAAGGACTAATGGATGTATAGCTTGTCTATATAAATTTTTTTAAATTAATTATATATATTTTTAGTCTGCACAATGAATTAAAAGTGATTTTTGTTGAGAAGGAGGGCATACATTGAGTCATGGTACTTTGTAGCGTAGAATTTTATTTTTATTTTTTAATGAAAAATGCAGTTTTTTTGGAAAGTGTTAACCAATCAACCAAATAGAACTATATTTTACTTATAATAGTATAGTATAGTATAGATAGATTGATATTAGATTTTTAAATATTTTTTTTTAATTTTTTGATTTATTAATATATTTTTATATTATAATTCGAATTACTAAAATTAATTTTGAACGTGTTTAGTTTCCTACAAAAAAGATAAGAAAGAGTACGAGTGCAATTAGATATTAAGTTGGATAAGAATTCATACAATTTGTAGTTATATTAGATACTTGATTTTTTTAAAGTTTATTTTGGAAGGTGTTAGTGTACTTTTTATGAATGTGTTAACCAATCGATGAAACGAAATCATGTTTCGTTTATAATGGTATATTATAGATTTTGGGAGACGAATTAGAAGAATTTTTTTTAACAGAGAAGAAACACAAATTAGACATTCATCTCATTGAAAACTCTAATTTTATAAATTTTTATCTCATATTTATTGTTCAATTTTTATTTGTTTAATAGATTAAGAAGTTTATAATCACACAAAACACAAAACTATTTCTCCACGCACTTTTTTAGATGTAAAAAAATTGAAATTGGTGTTGATGTACTCTAAAGCATATATCTAATATATGCATGAACTTGGTTGTGTCCATCGTTGGTTATATTTTAAATATAAAAAATCTGCCATAGGTATTCTTTAGGGGTTAAATATATGGTGTCATCATAGCATAACAGGTGTTAATACACATATTATGACAAACCTGTTCAAATTCTCAATCTTTTTCGAAAATCGTGTCGAATAAGCTCAAGCCTACCGTTCCAAATGTAACCAATTTGTGCAACGACTAGTCGCCACAAGTTCCCAAAATATCATGATTTGCTGGTGCACATGATAGTAGTACTTTGCCTTCTAAACTGAACTGAAGTTCCAATTCTTAGGATGTTGGATCGGGGTGTTACAAACTCCCCCTCTTAAACTCTTCATGTCCCCATCTGGCCAAACAAAGAGCCCATAGGTCCACAAATAGCCCATAAGTCCAAGTCGTACCTCTCTAGCCATTAGCCATTGTGGCCACCTCCGTATCTCTGTCCATTGTAGGATAATACAACCAGCCTCCGACAAATTTATGCTTCAAAATTTCGAGAGGCCGCTTTGATAGCCTATGTGAAAACCCAAATTTCAAGTGTTTTTCAAGAACCATGTCAACTTATGATTCAGAGTTCAAAATTAGTCCAAGCCTAGTGTACCAAATACATACAACTTGGGTAACCACTAGCCCACCACATGCCCCAACACATCATAATTTGTTGGTACAGATGATAGTAGTATTTTTCCTTATAAACTCAACATAAGTTTCAATTCTTATCCAGGTTGACAGTGTGTTACATATATATAAAGTGTGAAGAAATTAGATTACACATCATTTGTATATGAAAAAAGTTTGAACATTCCTCTTCTTATATACTCTATTTCTATTTCTATACATACACGATTAATAAAATAGTTTTATGCTAGCTAGTTAAGTCTAAACTTGAAAAAGAAGAGGATGCTTGTGTTTTTGTATATAATAAAAATGTTAATATATATACATGTTTATGTGTTTATTTTGGTTCTAAATTACATAATTCTAAGTCTATTGGTGATAAATTTAGTGATTCTAGCTCTGCTATTTATAGAGGAGCATTAATTCAAAGCAATGATTGAGAAACTAGGGAACCACACATTAAGGTTTTGGAATATGGAATTGTGTAGCTACACAGAGCAGACCACCTTTTTGTCAACAATTCCTAATATATATCTCAACATAAAAAATCTTTTCTGCCAATTTACCATGTATTTTTTATGTATGGAAAACATGTATAGGATTCAGGTTTATTCTAGAAAATGATTATTTAAATCATGTGACACATAATTGCAGAAAATAAAATTAGGCTCTTCAAATTTTCTTTGGTGATAAACCTAAATTAATGAATTTGGGTCTTTTACGGTATTTTATAATTACCAAAAATGGTAGAAAACATAGTTTCATTTTGTTACAATAATTAATGCATAGTAAATACTTAGAGTTCAAATTTTTATATTACTTCCCAAAATTGTAAAGATGTAATTAAAATTAATTTTACAGAATATGTGAAAAATACTCATGTTTTTAACTTATTTATCAAAATACTATTAATGTTGTATACCTGGGTAGAGAACGTTTTTTCAAATTGCATACAGGTTGCAAAAATTGTAGAGGAGGTTACTTGAAGTTGCATATGAGGGTGCAAATGTCTATTTTCTCCAATAGGTGTTTTTGAAAAACCCTGTTAATTTTAATAGTTATATATAAATACATATATTTATGTACATATTGAAAAAAGAAATTAATCTATTTTAACTATATTTACTATGTACATTAAAATGTGTATACAAGTTGAACAACTAATAGTAACATGTTGTGTATATATTCTTTCTTAATATGATTTGTTTTTAAATAAAAGTAGAGTGCAATCTAATTCCAAAAAGGAAATAACATGATTCATGATAGGTTAAAAGGGATGAGTGTTGTTACCATATTTTTTACTTTTATTTCCAAATACATTTATAGATGCGTTTCAGTTTTTCCTTGTCTTGGAAATTTTATCATCTAAGTACATTTAGTTCAGAGATGTTTTGAACAAAGATAATATCAAAATAATTATGTGGGTTTTTTATGGTTTTGAAATAATAATCCTTCAACAACTTAAAAATGAGTATGTGTGTTTTCATAGTTTTATATCAAAATCTTATCCTCACTTGTCATAACTTCAGAAACAAACATACACCTGGTGTTTAACATTTGAGATGTAAAAATTTAGCTCATGGTTTGATGGTCCAAGTAGACACTGTAATTGAGTGTTATTATAGTCTATACATGTTAATCATTTTGTTATATTTTCAACTATCATGCATAAAATCATGTGTTGGAATTTGGTGTAACATATCACAACCTAATAAATCACTATGCATATATATGAGCTTTTATTCAATATTTAAGAATATGTTTAACTCATATAACTAGAGTATCCATATCAATTAGGGTGTTAAGTGATCATTTACAATGGACGGCCACTTTGTTGTTTCTAATATATTTCCCCTCCATTTAGTTCTCTATTGCACCCATTATACATTGTAATATATGTGAATTTTAATAATATATAATAATAATAATAATAATATAAAAATAATAATAATAATAATATATAATAATTAGAGAAAAAAAGGATTAGAATAGAGATAGAATTTAGACTCCTACTTGTATTTGATGATCTGTGGATATATATAAACAACTCGAACCTTGTATTAAAACCATAAACTAAGAGAATATTGAGAGCGGCGAAGTATAGCAGAAGGGAAAGAAACAGGTGCGAGAGAGATTAACAAGTGAAATTTTCTACTCTGTCAATATTTAAGGTACTCTTTTTATATCAATTGTTGGTAACAATGTACATCTTGTAGGATATTAGTTTATTAATATAATGTTTCCGCCTGGTTTGGGTTCTACAGCATCAACAAAGAATTATTTTTAAGATATAATAGTATGTACATGACTTCTTAGTACTTTTTTTTTGTTAAAGTGTGTCAAATTAATGGTTTCCGTCTCCACCCTCCAGCTGATTTAAGATGTGTTTCAATATTTTATTGATTGTTATTATATGCGGTAATTATTTTAATATTTAGTTTATTGCATAATTACTTATTATTTTGTTTTATTCTTGGGTAGATGTTTTGAAAATTGGTTTCGAAAATTTTATAAACTGACTTAGGTAAATAATAGCATATCTTGTAATTTGCATCATAATATATGTAAACTATATGTGTATTTTGAGTTCCAAAAGCTATGTAAATTTATTATATAGTAAAATTGAACTTATGTTCTATTTTTACTTTTGCTTTGTTTTGACTTGACTTGTGTTAGTTAATTAAAAGTAACATGTGTGTTAGGAGATTAGATGATCAGGTAGTCCAGAGACTCCAAAATCTTTGCCCGGAGGGTTATCCATGTTTTGGAGTGTGATTGTTAGTTTGGTTTTTTTTTTAACATAATTAATGTCGTGGCTTGATAATAAACTAGTATATACATTCACCTGGATTCAGTTAACTTGATAAATTAATAAATATTTACATTATGGCTGTAGTGACATGTAGTTATGTTCACGAGGCAAGTAGTATGATTAATAATTTTGTAAATAAATTGAGTAGTACTGATTACTTAATAATGAATATATAAAATGTATATTAATTGTAAATTATAATTTTGTATTTAGATCACGGGTCGGGGTTTTAGCAGATCGTTTACGGATTTTGATATTATTTTAGTTGCGACATTCGAGGTACGGATTCTGTCCCCTTTTTATTCAGCACTCCTCTTCTTAGAAATTTAATATCTCCGCTTTGTTGAATTTCATATTTTATCCGCTCCATTAAAATTTTTGGATATTTTGACTTCTGAAAATTGTTTTAAAAATTGATTTGGAAAATTATAAATATCTGTTTATGCGATTTTCAAATTTACTTATGACACCCTCTGTTTTGGAAATCTGAATTATTTGTCTCAAGTGATTTTAAATTTTGCGAAAATATTATTTTGAACCCTTAGT